>NW_015386608.1:298781-338243 GCF_001527695.2 Protobothrops mucrosquamatus | reverse complement strand
TTTCTGTTTCTGGAAAAAATGAAAGCGGAGCTAGCTGCTCACCCAAGGAGAAAAAAGGACTTGTAGTTCCTGCATTTTTTTTCCCTGTTATAAATGGTGGGAGTAAGGACTAAGACCTTTCCATATATTTAACATTTAAAAACAGGCAGATCTATCTACATGTGCTCCTCCAATCTGGCAAAGATACTGTACTGGTATATTGTGGAATGTTCCTGGATGAAGCTTATATTATTTTCTTGCTGCCTAAATCACAGAATTTTGCAAAGGGCCTAAATGGGTATGATCCACTGCTCAGGAGCCATGCATTTTTACTGCCTTAGTGATATTTTATAACTGCAAAAAGTGGAGAAAAAATAGAAACAAGAAAATAAGCAGAGCATCAATATTTATTTTTAGCAGGTCTAGATGGAATTGAAGTGGAGGGTGCCCTCATTTATCGTTTTTCAATAATACGTGATTGCATAGCTATGTTGTGTCTACAAAACAAAGCCTTTCTCTTCTCCCACAAGTTTATTTGCGCTGTGAAAAATCAGAGATGGGGAGGAAACAAATGTGGAATTTTCTGGGCTGGGTATGAAGTAGACTAGAAATAAGTTGAAACCAAATTAAATTTGGAAATGAAGTCACATTACATTGTCCTGAAATAATAGTAATTCCAACACTGAAATAATAACAATTCTTAAACATAGATAGAAAACTGCACTGGATCTTCAAAATATCTATAGAAGGATGATTTTTTTTATGAATGAGCAGCGTTTTTAGTTTGTAGAAGCAGAGCCATAACAATACCTGAGTGGTATTTTGGAATTGGGATTGAGGGAATCAGATGTAGGTAAGCAGAAATTTAAAAATATGCTCTCTGGATGATAGAGAAGAAGGGGATAGCTGCTTTACCTTTTTGAAAAAAAAAATATGTTTTTAGATACCAAAATACACTATTCTGGATGTATCCGTATTAACTGAAACCAAATGGTATATAGTACGCAGGGAAAAGTAAATGCATCTAGAATAAATTGTAACTCTTACACCTAAAGCTGTAAAATTGTAATTGCCTAATGAATTTCTGATAACCTGACCAATCAGTTCCATCTGCGTGTGGGAGGATGTTTTCTTTTTCTTGCTAATATGTTCTTAAAAATATTATATGCTGGTCCCACATATGTGTATTAGTAATATGTGATCCAAAAGCAGTGTGAAGGAAAATCAGCATTTCTGAGTGTTGTTCATCCTGGTTTCTAAGCCTGCCCTCATAACTCTGTATGGCCATTCTCTGTTGGCTAAGAGATACCATCCTCTGCAGATCAGTTTTTCACCCTGGCCGGGATGTGTTCTTCTGTACGCAGGAATCTCAAGAGACGCTTGTCATATTTTCTCCAGTCCTGGTAATGAGTTCTGAGTTCTCTCTTTCTTTTGAATGGATTCTACGCAGATGAAGATCAGATATATTGCAAACACATTTTAGAGCTTTTTAACAGGATTTTATTTAAAACACGAATATTCAAAGATATCGCTTTTCCAATACCAGATAAAAATGCTAAAGTAGATACTTCTCCTTTTAAAAAATGGGCTTCCCTAGTTATGTGAGAGAAATTCTACAAGTGGATAATCCCTGATGGAAATCATCCCTACAGATGATGGTGAGATGGATCGATATTGATTGAAATTAACAAAAGAGTAGCATGCTTCTGAATAAAGAAGGAAGGCTTTGGGGTTAGTCTTATGCTGGGTTCAAAATGGTGGGCACAAAAATGGGGTTTCCTGGTTATGCGAGAGAAATCCTGGAACTGAACAATCCTGATTGGAATCATCCCTACAGGAGATGGTGAGATAAATCAGTATTTGTTGGAATTAGTGTAGAGTAGTTACTAGTGTAGAGTCGCATGCTTCTAAGTAAGGAATGAATGTTTAGGTGTTTGGTCTTTAGCCAAATGTAACTGTCAAGTTCTGGTTTGAAATGAAGACATGTTTTTAGGATAGCTGAAAATCCTAAATCCTAATCCCTTGCCCCCAAAGATCCATATTTTGTATAGAGCCCATACGTTCTAAGTATCAGTTGGTGCATTGTGTGAGGAAGCATTTATCTACCATTGATATTAAGGCATTTTCCTTTATGTTCTCAGGGGTGGACATTGATCCTATGACGCATGCCCGGAAGAAACAGCTCTTGCTTCTGAAATACTCAGCTGGTTCTGCTAGCCAAGCTTTGTCACCGATTGACGGTGAGAGAATGGATAGGACTGAGGTGGAGGGCAGCAAGCAAGGAAATGGTACTGAAGGGCAGAAAATCCAGACTAGACTTGCCAATGCGACTAAAAACAGGAATTTGCAAGAATTCCGAAAGACATATCCCTTAAGGAAACGCCTCAGCTCCTCTGTGGACAAAAAAACCTGCTCCGTGCTACTCACAAGGCTGGAGGATGTAGCTGGATCACTGTCAGAGGAGACTCCAAGGGTGATGAAAAGAGGTCTTGCCAGTTGCGTAGATGACTTCAGACCTTCCTGCCTTCCAGAACAAGTTCCGGTAGCAGGAGCAGGGAAACAAGACTCTTCTACAGGCAAATGCCAGCTATCATGCCTTGGGACTGAGGAGGAAGAGCATAATGTCTGCCTCTCAGAGCCCAGAAAACGGAGACTAGCTTCCTTGAATGCTGAGGCGGTGAATAACCTGCTCTTTGAACGGGATGACAACTTATTATCTGGCAGGCGTTTTCGAAAAGATTCCCCCCAGATTAGTGGGATTTGTTGCACTAATAGCATATGTTGCAAAGCTCAGGGCTCATGGCCCTTGACAGAAAAACGAGGCACTAAAACAGTGAAGGGAAAGAACCAAACTAAATCAAGTCAGAAGTGTGCTCCTTACAACCAGTCCGTGGGTGGTGGCTTTGAAGGGAAAAGCCGGGAGGACAAAGGAATTTCCTACCATCCTGCCCCAAAGAGATTGGCCAGTCTCAATGCTGCAGCTTTTCTGAAACTGACTCATGAGAAAGACCAACCATTAAAGCCCAGAAGTAAATCAACTGGAGAAAGCAAGATGGAAGGACACAGTTCCAAATCAAAACTCAAGTGGGCCAAAGCCAATGGAAAAAATTGTGTTAAATCCAAAAAGGAAGTATCCTCTGTCAAAATAGAGGGTCAACGTAACTGGCAAGGTGTCTCTGAGGGTGCATTTAGAAAAGCAGTTCATCAGGATTCTCCTAGAATCTATGGGAAAACGGAATCCATCAGTTACACACCAACACCTAACTCTTCTGAAGGCACAGAGGGTTTCTTCCACAGACTGCCTTTGCTAATGGGTGGGCAAGCTTCCATGAAGCCTGAATATGGAAGACCTGGAGAGAAATCTCCTACCCCCAAGCAGGAATTTCATCAGCCTTCCTTCCCAGTACCTCAGTTCCATCCTTTGCCTGTTCCAGGCAATCATCCAGATTGTGGCTGTCTCTTTGAATCATCTGACTTGACGCCATTGAATGGATTTTATGTTTATTATGGCCAAAGTGGATATAATAGCTACACTCATTGCTCGATATACCCGAAGGATGAGTTGTCGCAGGCAACGGGTTGTGAGGGACTTTTGGTATCTCCAGGTTCCTTACCGTCTGACCCTTCGTTTCAGCCATTTCATTGGTGTAGCTCTCCGTATTGTTGTGGAGAGGGACCAGCAATTAACAGCTTCAGCCTTTGTGGAGTTATGCATGTACCAGAAAGCAGAGTTGGCAGTGTGTATACAGGGCGGAATGGCTACCCGTATAAGATGCCTTTTGCAGCAGGTAAGTCTGTAAACATTTCCTTTTGCTAAAAATGCTAGTATTTACGGGCAAAGTCTTTGAACAAAGTTATTTCCTTGTTGCCAATAGATGATATACTTGCATTGCCTGGATGATTGGACGCTGGGATACTGTGCTGTTCTTCAGCATCTCTGCACCTGAAGTAGGAAGTCCATGTGGGTTAGGCATTTTTATTCACAGGCAAAGCTAGAGGTTGGAATCAAAAGAGGTCCCCCATGAAATCTCATGCTAAAAGGAGATGTCAGTTGCATCTTCTTGAACTGTGATGGCGCAGTAGTTAGAATGCAGTATTGCAGGCTAATTCTGCTGATTGCCAATTGCCAGAAGTTCGGTAGTTCAAATCTCACCGGCTCAGGGTTGACTCAGCCTTCCATCCTTCTGAGGTTGATAAAATGAGGACCCAGATTGTTGGGGGCAACATGCTGACATTTTGTAAACTGCTCAGAGAGTGCTGTAAAGCACTGTGAAGCGGTATATAAGTCTAAGTGCTATTGCTATTGCTTGTAGCAGCCCGGTCGCTCCTTTCAGAGATCTTAGGGTCAGTCCTCTTCTGTGTTGCATCAAGTTTTGCACATGGGACATTTCTTACTGTACAAACATGTCTCCATTTGATGCTTATATTTACCCCATCAACTAAAATGCTGGCAAAACTTGCCAACTGCTAATATAGAGATTCCGCTTCATGTTTGGATAATTCAGTTGTAACTTGAGTAGTCTAAAATATAAACCAGCTCAGTTAATGGAATGTCTTGTTCAAGTTGTAATCCAAACCTAGTGTTTGGCCTGTATGTGGTTTCCTTAAGCAAGCATCAAAGGCGTAAAAAAAAAAAAAGAGGCAGATGTTGCAGAGGGATGCAAGAAGTAGGATAACACAGAGGAAATAGTGCTGCTTGAGGTCTCTGTTCTTCCCTGTTTCTGACTGAAGCTGTGAGCATGACACGACTGATTCATGTTACACGTAATATGATATGGATAGAGATACTTGTTGGATGAGTAGTGTACTGTTGTTTTCCCCAACCAGGTACTCTGCAGCTAGGGTGAGAGTGGCTAGCAATTTGGGGAATTACAGTCCTAACATCCTGCAAGGTAAACAGATTGAGAAGGCTGCTGTAGGAGGATAGAATATGTGGATACTAGAAAGAATGTAGAATTTTTCAGTCTTTTCTATCATTCTCAGTAAGGGAGCCTTTAATTGCAGATGTTTCCTGGGAAATCTCAAATCTGGAGAGCACCATGTGTGGGAAGACTGGTACACACAAACAAATCAGTGGATTTAAATCCAGAGAAGCAACCTTTTTGTTGCTGGAGCTAGCACTATTGACTATTCCCTTCTTCTTCCAGTTTTTTTTTTTAATTGGTGGGTGAGTCTAATTCTTTAAATGTACTTAAGCCTCTGTAGGCTTATCACAATTTTGTGTGTGTTTGTATTTCTTATCAAAAATTGCACCACCGATTCTGGGTGACTTGCCCCAGATTTCTGCAACATAATGCCGGGGATTCTGAGATTTGTGGGCCATGTATAGCTCACACGTTTTCTCTCCCTGAGCTAAATTGTTCTCCAAATATAAATATCTCATTCTACAACAGTAGCACCCACAGTGTATTCCCTTAGAAGAAACACTTGCTGCCCATCAGCCTTAGACATGATCAGTTTAAACATGACTGCTTAGTTTTCCTTTCAACACTCATTCAACTCCCTTAACTCCACTAAAAAAAGTCTTTTATTTCTACATATCTCATGTCATGGTTCAGCTGCCTGTACAAACTACATGCTGTCAGTCACTTTAAAGTACTGTGGAAAGAACATTGTTGTTCCCTTTCTGCGGACAGCTCTGCAGAGTCAGATTGCTTAATATACAGGTAATCTCGATTTACAACCACAGTTGGGACCAGAGTTTGCATTGTTAAATAAGGCAGTTGTTAAATGAGTCACATCCAATTTCACAATCTTTTCTGCCAGTGAAATGAATCACAATCGCACTTGATAAGTTTATACGGGAAGCCGGATTCGTTAACAGATTCAGCCAGCTTCCCTTATAAAGTTTGCTTGTTGGAAGCTGAGCTGGCTGGAAAAGTGCAAATGGTGATCACAATGACCCCAGGGTCAATCCAACCATACAGAATAGTAGAGTTGGAAGGGCTTTAGTGCAGTGTTTCTCAACCTTGACAATTTTAAGGCATGTGGACTTCAACTCCCAGAATTCCACAGCCAGCATTGCTGGCTGTGGAATTCTGGGCGTTGAAGTCCACATGCCTTAAAATTGTCAAGGTTGAGAAACACTGCTTTAGTGCATCTTCTTCACTGTTCGTCAGATATTCTTCTGATGTCCTTTTTTCTTCTTCCACTGTTTGGTTGGTATACTTGCAACAATGCTTCTTGATAAATAGTTTGTAAACTTCTCTGAGTGTATGACAGGAATGATCTATTGTAATTATTTTTCCTGTCTTCATATCTGGGCTTTAAGTTCAGCTTAAATCCAGTCCACCCCTTCCAGTTTTTTCAAATGACTGGAATTGTCCAGTGTTAATCGCTTTGTGGCATTTCTGCCACTGAGCTTGAACTTTTAAGGTCTTATTCACTCTTCTGATGTATTCCTGACTTTCTTGACTTCAGTGTGCTTGATGATGTCAGGGATCTTCACCCAGACTCTTGATGTTATTTCCATGGGTCATCTTGAATCCTTCAATTGTCACTATTTTTTCCCCTGTTGATGGTAAGGGTGGCACATTTGCCTAGTTCAAATTCCATTACCATATCTTGGCTGTATATTCAGGCAGCAGTTGCTGAGCACCATTTCAGATGGTGTTTTTCCATGCAGTTTCAGATTGTCCATGTAAAGGAGGTGGGATAGCCTGGCAGATGTATTTGATGTGTGGTGACCTGACTTGTTCAGGGGTTGTTGTTTTTTTTGAGAGTCCTTGAAAGATTCTTTTTTTAATATTAATATTTTCCAGTCTATTAACATTTACCAGCAACTGCCAGTGATCTTTTCACAAAGCTTCTGGTGTCCCCAATCCCAGCTACGTTCATGTTTGTCTTCCTTCTCTTGCAGTTTCCCAAACTCATCTTGTCAATTAGGAGCTGAACTTTTGTCCCTTGGCTGTTCAGGCAGTTTCCTTTCTGCTCAGATAGAAAGAGCTAGTTTTCAATTACGGTAGGTGCTGTTGGATTGCATTAGCTGCCGTACTAGTTAGCAATTTGAAAATTATCGGTAAGCAAGATCATTGGCCTGTAGTTGCCTGGTGCTGGCCCTTTGTTTGATTTTTCATTATCAGGAAGGTTTGGTCAGATATTAACCAATCTTCAATTTACCTCATTGCAATATGTTAAGTTGTTTGGTGATGAGTGGGTGGTAAACCAGTTAAATGTTTCAACCCAAAACCATGCAGTTCATCTTCACCTGGTGCTGACCAATTCTTGATTTTTCTTGCTCTTTTCTCCACCATTTCTGGTGTTGCATACTAGTTGCGCGCTTTTCTAGATGATGAGGCCTGCGCTCAGTTACTCATGCCTTGGTCATATTTTCTCTGGAGTACTGCAATACTCCCTAAATGGGCTACCCTTGAAGAATATTTGGGAGCTTCGGTTGCTTCAGAACACAGCGGTGTAGACAATTCTGCAGGCCCCTGGGATGACAATGTAACAACATCTTGTCTATGGCTGTTACGTTGTTTTATTACTTACAATACTTCCTTGACCTTTTTTGTCTCTATGTGTTATTTCTTGTTCAGGTATTCTTTGGTCTTCTTGTTCCTCAACTTCTTTTACTTCATCTATGCATACAATCTTAGCTTATTATTTTCCAGCCTGATCTTCCATTTTGGTGATGCACTGTTTGGCTTTAGTTTTTATTTATTGATTTTGCATATAAGGTCTTATAACTGCAGTTATAAGACCTTACATCAATTGATTTGTTTTTTTTTTGCAGTGAGCTGATGCTTATATTTGATATTACAGCATCACCATCCTTCAATAGTTGTGCTAGCTATTCTGTTACTTTGTGCTGTCCTAGATGCTTAATTATTCTTCATTTCAGTTCTTTTTATTTTCCAGTTGAGGATTTTGTTCTGTCTGAGGAGACGGTAGAAGAGAGGACGGCTGATTTGAGAATGAAAATGGTTCAATAGTGATGCTGGTTCTATTATTATAGGTTGGTCATACAGTCAACCAGATGTTTAGACTGGATTGGATTTTTTTGTCCACCTATCCAATCCTTCCCAAGGACCTGGAATTTTTATTATACAAATTATGATTTAAGATTATGCATGTGAACATAGTAGCCCATATTCTCTTTTTTCTTGTTCTAAAAAGCAAAAGCAAAGAGAAAAAACGGGGAAAGAGTGATGAAGAAGCCTTAAAAATAAATACACAGATGTTACTAGCCCAGCTACCCACACATACTTAATGTAAGTGAAAAAGTAGAAAACTTCTTTAAATGCTTCTCTTTCTGTGTACTCCTGTTCACAGTTTGCTAGGCAAGTAATCATTTTCAAATCTTACTGACAGATTGGCTGGGATCTAAGGATTGCTCAAAGAGCCTAACCCAGCTGTTGCCAAATTGCTGTCCTCCCGGGAGCTTATGCTTCAAATTTCAGAATTCACATGGGTCACTGAAGTTGAAGTGCAGCAGACGATGAGGTTGGAGCAAGTTAGTAGATGCTTCTTCAAATGTAGGGATTAAATCATTCTTCAGACTGCATTGATAGCACTAAATACTAGATACTTAGGTCCCTTCAATTTAAAAGCAGATTTTGAGAGATCTCTTAGAGCTGTAGTGAGGCAACCTCTGAGTCCTGAGTGCTCTCTGAGCTCTTTAGAGTAGAATCCAATGTTGTATATTGATAACCAGAGGAGATGGCCTTATCTTGGCAGATCCTGACAAAACTAACCAGGTTCTGTTCCTGTTAGTTCTTGGATAAAAAGCCACCAGTCTCTAAGTGCATTAGACGTTTGAAGTTTAAGAAGACAAAAGCAAACCAGCTCCACATGTTACCATGTATTGTTCGTCCATCAATTTTCGATGAAGACCTTGACATCTTGTGGATTGTGGGCCATCAACGGTGTGTCCGTAGATGGCTGATGAGACCGATGTTAGCACGGAATGTTCTGCCACATACTGAACAGAGAAATGTGGACAGTGTTGCTTCAGCATTTGCAGCTCTGGCTTTACGGAGTGCTCGCTTCTCTTGTGCCAAGATTGTCCTCCTGTGTTCAGTTCAACACCAGGAAGGCTTTATCTTCAGTATCAAATGAAGGGCTCCAGTGCTGTTGTATCCATTTATTCCTCTTGGCTCCCTGTACTGTGGTCTTCTCAGCAGGCCTGCTCTGCCTTTAGCTGGAATTGCTGTTGGTTGAGCAATGAAATTCCTTTTACACACACCTTTTACAGAATGCCCTTTTATGTTCTTGTAAACTTCTGAAATCAATTCCTTCCACTTCTTATTCAGTACTAATGTTATATATCTGAAAACATTTATTTGTAATAAATATAAGTTCCAGTTTCATGTAATGGTTAGTTAAGGCACCATACTAGAAGCTGGGTAATTGAACTCTAGTCCTGCTTTAGGTATGAAGTCAGCTGGGTGACACTCAGCCCTACAAAGACAACAGTGACAAATCATTTCCAAAACTCTTGCAAAAAAACCCTCCAAAACCTTGCAGGAACTCATCTAGACCAGTGTTTCTCAACCTTGACAATTTTAAGGCATGTGGACTTCAACTCCCAGAATTCCACAGCCAGCATTGCTGGCTGTGGAATTCTGGGAGTTGAAGTCCACATGCCTTAAAATTGCCACGGTTGAGAAACACTGATCTAGACAGTCATCAGGACTGACACAAAAACATCTTCCCTCCCAAATTTGAATACAACTTAGCTACAACTTTCAAAGACTTCTACGTATAATACTTTCAGCATTGAGATGCTTCCTATTTTACTCCCCCGCCCCCCAAAAAAGATTTTCTTTAAAAAAAAAAAAAAGTTAATAACCCTCCCAAACTACATTAGAATTGTTTTCTCTCATGTCATATAAAAATTCCTTTAAAAATAAAAATAATCTAACTTCCCTGCCATGTCATTCTTCCCCACCAAGAATGTAAATTTCAACCAAATACAAGACTAGTGATGATGAATAAAATCATATTCTCTATAAGACAAGCTATAAAAGCCCTTGTTTTTCAGTTGCTTGGAAGAATCATAAACATTTATATTCCCAGCATTAAATTAAGGAAAATAAGTTATCTTATCCTGAGCCAAGCTATTAACTTATCTAGCTATGGACTACCTGACTGGTAGTGGGTCTCCAGAGGTTCAGATAGTCTGTCAATTCTAAGTAGAAATGCTGGAACTAGTGTCCTTTCCTATGCAAAGCAGATTGTCTATGATTGTACTACATACCCCAGAGAGCAAAAAAGTAACTATCAAAGTGTGCCAGGTGGATCACTTAATTGCTGACCATTGAATCACTATAGAAGCCATTTGTTGTTGTTAGTTGCGAAATCATGTCCGACCCATCGCGACCCCATGGACAACATTCCTCCAGGCAGATCTTCTCGCTGATAACAGAAAAACTTGGAGTTGGTGGTTTGAATAACCATTTTCTAAATCTCTATCAGTCTTGGAATAAACTATGAAAATTCCTATAGTCCAGGGGTGTCAAACTGCCGGCCTGCGGGCCGGACGTGTCATCCAGAAGCCGCGCCAACCCCATTGCCGGCAATGGCAAAACTGTCCCGATACGTCTCGCGACGTCACATGACGTTGCGAGTTTGACATGTCTGCTATAGTCCATTCAAACGTTATTGCCAAATTGTAGGTTTTAAGAGGAGAGAGTTAATAAATGCATGTTGAGTAATTGTATTTGTGCATTTAACTAATTTTAAAGTTAAATTCAACCGTGCCTCAGCTCAAAAGTGTCTGAAAAGATGCTATCCATTTATAGAGTAAAGGCATTTAAGTAGAAAGGCTACAGAAGGAGTTAGAGAAGAGCCTACTGTGTCATGGTGAACAATAGACTGGCTTCTGTTGAGCCAATTTAATATGTAATCTGATTCAAAAAGAACACTTCTGGTGTTTGCATAAGTGGGTTCCAGTGATGTGTATTTTACTTCTTTTGTTGCTTGTGTATAGAATTCTAATTCAAACTATTTAAAACACTTCTCTTATTTGCTGTGTTCGAAAATTCCATACCAGTATCTCTAGTATAAAAGCTACAGGACTATAGAATTCTAATAACGGTTATTTAGACAATTAGTTGATAAAAGAGGTATAATTTCTTCTCCTCGAAATGTCAGGTGCCTCTATGGACATCATTTTCTGGCAGTGTGCAACCATGCTGTGAGGACAATTTTAAGATTGCAGGAAGGGATAACTAATTCAATTAAACTGCTGGAGGATTTTAGGTAGATCAAACAATATTTAAACCAGGGCTGTGAGAAAAATGGGTATTATGACTTACTCGTTTTGCAAAAGGATACTGCCATTCAAAAAGAAGCACATGGATAAAAACTGTGTGACTAAACACCTTTTTTTATCTGAGGAATTATGGATTTCCCCAAATCATGTCTTGCACTGAAGAGTTAATGGCTATATAATTCATTTGTAAAATTAAAAGAGTGTTAGCTCCACAGATTAAGCTGTGCTTCTCTGAGTTTCAGAGTTGGCTATAGCTAAGTACTCAGAACTGAGATCGTGTTTAACGTTCTGAATAATGCGGAAGCATATTTGTAGCCTAATCAGTGAATGCTTTCCTTAGAAAAAAAAGATGAACTTGCTAAATGAAGAATTGTGTCATTCTTTGAATACAAAAGGTTCAAGTGGTGGTTGACCGATTTGGGCTCTGCCTCCAAGCTTTCTGTGACTAGTAAAGAGTCGCCTTATAGGAAAGATGGACAGCATAAAATAAAGTTAAAGTCAAGTAAATAATAACATGAAATGAAATAAATAAAATAAAATAGTAGCTGGGAAAATTCCATTGTTGTTGGGCTCAACTGTGGCCATAATAGGAGGACTACGTGTATTGTCTCCTACTTTTTACAAGTGTTTAGGGTTTCCCTGCTTGAGCAGGAGGTTAGACTAGAAAGATCTCCAAGGTCCCTTCCAACTCTGCTGTTTTGTTATTCTGGTTTTCACGGTGAGTTTTGCTCTACAGACAAATTCAAATTCACTTGAAAGTTTGAGAAGTGCAGATTGGGTAGGTTCATCTAAAAATATAGACTAAATCTATTTTCCCTTCATCCTCATTTGAGTTATAGGAAACATCCCTTTTCAGAAAGAAATAGTATCTCTCAGTTCTCTATAGGCCATTCCCTGTTTGAGATATTATGTATGCTTTGAGAATTGCAGTTTTTAACATAACGAGGGAGGACCTGCTCAGTCCACGGAGTTCAGAGTTCCAGAATGGTCTTTGCGTCTCTGACATTTGGAACATTAAATGTTTTTGTCATATTTATTAGCTGTCCTTAATTGTGCAATTATGGTGGTATTACTATTATTATTATTATTATTATTATTATTATTATTATTATTATTATTATTATTTGTTAATTCTTCTCCCCATATGGATAGACTAATAGCTTCATGGTTTTTTCTCTTAATAAAACATCTCAGTCATGCTATGTTCTTTAGATCAAAATCAATGGCAGTATTCTTTTTTTTTTTTTTAAATAGTTGTCCGGATTTCAGGTATTTCAATAGAGACTTGGTTTTGTCACAGCTTGCATGTCAGTGAACTTCCTTGCTTTCTAGAGGTTACATGAGGCATTATTGATTTTTATGGGTAGTAATACCTCTGCTCATGCGAAAATGTTTCACTCTTCAGGGTGAAGGATGCTTCTTGTGGAATTGGTCAGGCGTAAGCCACTTTCTATCTATAGTGATTTCTTGCCATTCAGAATCATTACATTAAAATGCATGACTCTTTTTCTAAACGTATTTGATGAAGTTTGCAGACTTTCTGTGTTCCTGAAAATCATGACCAATGTCAAGCATGTTTTACTTTAACTGTTTATGTAAAGATATCCTTCATTAGCACTGCATCAACAATTACTTCCACATAGAGCTGTGCAGTGATCTAGATTTGAAAGAAAAAAGTGACCTAGAACACACATGGAATGGAATGGAATGGAATGGAATAACAGAGTTGGAAGGGATCTTGGAGGTCTTCTAGTCCAACCTCCTGCTCAGGCAGGAAACCCTATACCATTTCAGACAAATGGCTGTCCAGTCTCTTTTAAAAAAACTTCCAGTGTTGGAGTAGTCACAACTTCTGGAGGCAAGTTGTTCCACTAGTTAATTGTTCTAATGGAGATGCATGTCTCACCCGTTGGCATTTCCTTAAGATAATTTGTCTCTTCCTGAGTTGTATGAGCCCAGGAAAAGAAGTTTTGTTATTATAAGCAGGTACAATAAGTCAGTCACCTTTTCCCCATTTAAATCCTGATCTCTGCACAGCCGTATTGAACTGTTTTGATTCCCAGTTTCTTCATTCCCCTATTCTAATTTTTCTTGAGACACTGAAACTATTTGATAATTATTCTTGCGTTCATGCATATTGTCAGGAGAAAAATTAAAAGACTTATCCTATTGGTGATTAAACAGAAATGTGGTCCAGTCATTTTGCTAGTATGGCAGGAATGGGTGGCATGATTTATAGTGGTGTGTAAAATAATTCCATTTGAAACATTCCATTTTGAATTCAAAACAGCTCTTTCAAGTCAAAAATCATTTATTTTGCTTTTGAAACAAGGTATTTTAATCCTTTTGGAGGTGTTTTGAAACACCTTGTTTTGATGCTTGGAATTTAAGAGCAAGTATTTCAAAATAATTTGAGTATAGAACTTTTTACACATCTCTAGTGATTTGTATTTCAAAAACATATGGATTTTACGAATGATTGAAAATCTGAAGAGGATGTTTTCAAACAAATTTATTTGCTCCTAATTCCAAACTTTGTGCTAAAAACTCCCTCTGGGACTCATGAAACATGGGTAGAAACTACATAGGTATTAAAAAGGTGAGCACTAGATCCTTTTGATACATGCAATGCATAGGAAGCTTAAATGAAATAGCGTCTGCATTTTTTCTTTTGCCTATTCATCAGATGTAGCATTAGAACTGCAGGTTTTTATTTTGTGGCGGAGATACTCAAGGAAAATGATGTCTTGATTCTCAAGACTGAAAATAAGATTTGATAATTTAGTATAGATACAGACGTCATACATTTTGTATACTAAGAATGCTAAGTTAATTATGATGGAAGCAGACTGACAAAAATACCACATATTCATGTGGCCAGTAGATCAGTTTGATGTCTGTCCTAGTAATTCTCAAATGTGAGACTTGAGTTCTGGCTATAATATGGTTGTTATTAAATGGTGCCTTTTCAATCTTCCTCTTGGGAATTATTCCAGAAATGGTGAAAGATTAAATCTTGATCTGAAAAGCAAAACCTTGTATTAGTTGTTCACCTCTTGCTTGTCTTGTAGATAGCTGCAAGTCCCTGGACCAGCTGAGCCTCACAATCCCAGTGGCAGGACATCCCGTTTCACCTGCCCATCCTCTCTCAGGATGTCCGGTACCCAGTGTGCCACCAGCTGCAGAACCTGTTCCTCACCTACAGACGCCAAACTCCGAGCCCCAGACTATGGCCCGCGAATGCCCGCAGAGCTCCAAGCCACCCAGCGGCTCTAAATCCGGCCTCCGGAACACCACTAGCTGCTTGCACGTATCTGACAGCAAAACAGTCGGAAGTCACCTGCATCCAAAGCAGCAACGCATCAACCGGAGGAGAGCCACAAATGGTTGGATACCCATTGGAGCGGCATCTGAGAAGGCTGTCTACGTTGTGGTAAGCGTTCTGCAAATGACTTTTCTTGTTAGCAAGCAGAGCTAAGAATGAATATTAAAAAAAAAATAATGAAGCGGTGTACAGTAAAGAAGCCAAACAATTTAGGTTGCATCAGGATTGTTTGTGACAGAATGTTTTATTGCCTTTCGGTGTAGAAGAAAAGAATCTTTGCCTTTACTGTAATCATTGTAATCCAAATCTTAGCTATTTGGGACAGGAGCAGAATGCCTTGTAGCAGTTTCTCCGCGAAGATAGCAAGGCAAAGAGGCTAGTCATAGCTTGCCTTTGAATTAAGATTCTTGCTCTGATTATTTTTAAAGTATACTTTTCTTTGAGAAATATATTGGAAGAACTTCCCTAGAGGATATTTAAATGACCTTTTTTTAAAAAAAAAAATCCCAGAAAAATGGTAGATTTTTCTAAAAACTAAGTTAAACTGGAAATTTATAGATTATTTATACTTATACGTATATGTGTTTGTATAGGAGAAATAAATATTAGGTGCTGAAATGAAGTATATTGCACTTGTTGTTAAGGAAGTACTGTATCTCTTTCAGAGTGCTGTTCACAGCAAAGTTTTCAAACATCAGCCATCTTCTCTACGCAGTAAAATAACTGTCCTAATATTGGAAGCCAGTTTAGTCTAGTGCAGGGGTAGGCAACCTTGGCTCTTTTATGACTTGTGGACTTCATGGCAGGCTCAGGAATTCTGGGAGTTGAAGTCCACGAGTCATAAAAGAGCCAAGGTTGCCTACGCCTGGTGTAGTGGTTAAGCCGCCCTGAGTCCGAAAGGAGAAGGGCGGGATATAAATACAATTAATAAATAAATAAATAAATAAATAAGGCATCGGGCTACAAACCAGGAGGCTGAATTCTAATCCCACCATAGGCATGAAAGCCCTCAGGGTGATGTTGAGCCAGTCACTCTCTCTCAGACCAACTAACCTAACTGGGTTATTGTTTTAGGGAAATTAAGAGTGAGTAGAAAGTAGGAAGGAGTATTAGGTATGATAGTTGCCTTGAGTTATTTATTAAAACAATCTCGTCTCTCATGTCAGAAATTCAGGAACTAGAACAGTGATGGCGAACCTTTTAGAGACTGAGTGCCCAAACTGCAACCCAAAACCCACTTATCCATCATCGAGTGCCGGGTGGGTGTGGCCCATTGGCTGGGCGTGGCCCATTGGCTGGCCGTGGCTGCGGTGGTAATGGCAGACTGGGTGGGACTAAAAAGTTCAATCAATCAATTCCAACTTTGCAAGATCTTTTTTTTTCCCGCGAGAAGTTGAAATTGACTGATTGAACTTTTTTTTTTTTTTGCACACTGCGGCGGAGTGTGCAAAAGCGAAAAGTTTTATAAAACCCAGCTGAAGGCCTAGGATTGGGGCGACGGCGCGCGTGCCCACAGAGAGGGCTCTGAGTGCCGCCTCTGGCACCTGTGCCATAGGTTCGCCACCACTGAACTAGAAAGAGGAAATTATTAATTTAAATTTAAAAAGATTAAAATCTTTAATAAAAAAATTATAGAGTTCTAGCCCAGTGTTGGGCCACATTGATAGCAGGGATATTTCTGAGCAGCATGTCATTCTTTATGCATGTCGGTCCCAGAGTTATTATAATTTTATAATAATATAAATTTACAGTAATTTTATAAATGTATAAATATAATTATAGAAGTATAGAAATATACTATAGAAATATTTGTAAATTATAAACAGTTTATAAATCTATATTATAAATTGATATTATAAAAATAATAAAGGCAAGATTAAAAATGTTTTTAAAAAGCTGAAGCCTAAGAAAGTACAATTCCTGTTTAAAAATTTAGTAAAGTTTGGTGATTGTCCACAACTACATCTTTAAAAAAAAAACAAAAAAAACTTCCTGCAAAGACAGAGGTGACCAATTTCTGAAAGCCTTCAGAAGGCTGTCTGATGATGCAACCAGAGAAAAAAATATTTGTGTCCCAATTATTTGTTTGTTTTGTGGGTTGTGTAGATAGGAATGAAAATCAGAGGCAGCTGAGAGCCAACTGGTACAATTCTTAACTATAATACCTTTGAAACAGAATGGAAAAATGATCCTTTTTTAACTAGTGCTTTGGGGTTTGGGAAGTTTAAAGGAATGGGAGCTAGAGACACTGTTATTGTTCTTATTCTTTAAATCCTCCAAAAATCTGAAAAACATTCTAAAACTGCAGCACTAGTATTCACCCATTTTGCCACCAAATATAACATTGGAATTACGTATATTCAAATTCTGTAAACACTTCAAAATGGCTTATGAGACAATTACTGTGGTTACAATCTCCTAAATAATTGATCATTTGATGGACTTTAATGGAGTTCTGCAATCTGCGATTGGAGGAAAGCGCTACAACAGCGGCTCCCAACCTTTTGGGCACCAGGTACCGGTTCCGTGGAGAGAGGTTTTTCCACAGACCGGAAGGAGCGTGGTTTCATGTGCGGCCTGCATCCAGTGGATGGGGCTTCGCTTGTTTGTGCGACCCAGTTTATGACATGCCACAGCCCAGTGCCAGTCCATGGACCGGGGGTTGTGGACCCCTGCCCTATAGAACAACGTATTCTATAAAATCACTTAGAGATAGTCCTTGACTTAAGAGAGCAATTGGGAGTGAAATTTCCATTGTTAAGCAATGCAATTGTAAAATGTGACCACACTGTTTAGCAACGGCAATCCCTGCAGTCATGATTGCAGTCATTAACCAGTTCCCATAGTCATTAGGTAGTTATGGTCAGCATAACCATTTCACCCCTCTGGGACTGGTCTCCCCACCTGTGCTGGCAGAGAAGGCATTTTGCGGACCCCATTAGTCAAGGAATTCCAGCTACCAGGGTCCAGAAAAAGGGTCTTCTCTGTGGTGGCTCCTGTCCTTTGGCACATCTTAACTCCTGAGGTGAGATCAGCTCTCACCCTTCTGACCTTCTGCAAGAGCCTGAAGACCTGGTTAATCTATTAACCTGGTGGTTAATAGATTAAGAGGCAACCCTATCCCCCCCCCCCGGTATCCTGTTCCCTCCCTCCCCATCTTTTAATTTTATTTTGATTGCGATTTCCATTTTTATTGCTTTAGAAATATTTATCTGTCAGGATTTTAATATTGTAAGACATCCAGAGATGTTTTGATACAAGATGGGTGGCAAATAAATAAACAAACAAACAAACAAACAAATAAATAAATGTCAGTGTGATGGGGCGGGGGAAGGGTACATGGGTG
Organism: Protobothrops mucrosquamatus; assembly: GCF_001527695.2. Lineage (NCBI taxonomy): Eukaryota > Metazoa > Chordata > Lepidosauria > Squamata > Viperidae > Protobothrops > Protobothrops mucrosquamatus. Next base: position 320,375 of record NW_015386608.1, on the reverse strand, counting down.
GGAGAGATACGTTCCAGCGACTAGCAATCTTTCCTGCTAGCATCCACATTGCCCTTCTTGAGAAGCAGCAGGGAAAGAAAACACATGATCATGAGGTACTGCAATTGATTGTGAGTGCAGATTGGTTACCAAGTGACCAAATCTTAATCACATGACTGCAACGGTGCTGGGAAAAGACAGAACTCCGAGGTCCATTTGTTGGTTTGGATGTAGGTGGAAGACTACTTTGTATTCAATGTGCTTTCTATTTATGCTTCTTTCTTCTGAAATTCAGCCCTTGCAATCTTTTTTCCAGTTCAGATTCTCTCATTTTTATTTCTATTTGGCACTCATGGCCACGTTTTACAAATTATATTCCTGTGGATATGCCTTGATATCCAACTTCTGTCAGTAAATGCTAAGTCTGTGCAGAATAAGACTATACCCATTCATGACATAGTAGTAGATAAAGCACAGATCTAGCCAAAGTAATAAATGAGGCTACTCCCATGAAGCTTTTTTTGGTCACCATGATGTAAAAAAGATGTTGAGACTCTAGGAAGAGTGCAGAGAAGAGCAGCAAAGATGATTAGGATGACTGGAGGCTAAAACATATAAGGAACGGTTGCTGGAATTGGGTATGTCTACTTTAATGAACAGAAGGACTAGGGGTGACCATAATAGCAGTGTTCCAATATCTCAGGGGTTGCCACAAAGAAGAGGAAGTCAGGCTATTCTCCAAAGCGCCAGAAGGCAGGATAAGAAGCAACGGATGGAAACTAATGAAGAAGAGAAGCAACCTAGAACTAAGGAGAAACTTCCTGACAGTTAGAACAATTAATCAGTGGAACAACCTGCCTCCAGAAGCTGTGAATGCTCCAACACTGGAAGTTTTTAAGAAGAGACTGGACAATCATTTGTCTGAAATGGTATAGGGTTTCCTGCCTAAGCAGGGGGTTGGACTAGAAGACCTCCAAGGTCCCTTCCAACTCTGTTATTCTATTCTATTCTATTCTATTCTATTCCATTCCATTCCATTCCATTCCTATCCCTACCCCTACCCCTACTCCTACTCCTACTCCTATTCCTATTCCTATTCTCCAGTCACTGTCCCAGACAGTTTCTTGGTTTTCTGAAGAGTTGAGGGAAATGAAGTGACTGAAAAAAATGTTTGTGGCCAAAACCCAGAAACCATAACCAAACTTTGGTAAGAACTCATGTTTTGAGAACCCTCCGTGGTGATGCAAAGAGCAAGTGTCTTCTCTGCAGTTATTGTATCCATTGATTCTGTCTAGCAACTATGTTCAGAGTGACCAAAAATCTTTTAGGAAAGGATGGGTAGAACAAATTCCCTGCAGACACAGTGCATAAATTAGAGAGTTTCCTTGTAGATAAAGTAACCTCTGTCTGCTCTGGTGTGGATGCTGGATGGGGAGAGTCCATTTCAGAGAGTGAGGCATTGCTTGGTGTTGCTACTTAGAATACATTTGATCTTATGGAGCCCAAGGAAGTAGATTGAATCCTCTTTAATACTAAATCTGCTTCCTGCATGTCCTTTCTGGCTTTTTTTGGTGGCATGGGGAGAGGTAAGTAGCTAACTCCTAGAGATCATCTTGGGGCAGGCATAATGCCACCTGCCTTAAAGAAGGGTGGTAGTGGTGACCCTTTGAGAGCTGTATGCAATGAAATTTCAATTTAATGTATGCCGATTAGTGTACATTTAAAGTGACAATAAAGCTACTCTACTCTACTCTAATCTAATCTAATCTAATCTACTGTCTCCCATTAGGAGAATTCTTGCCTAGATTCTAATCTCTTTCCTTCTTCAAACATGTGGTGAGAAATTAGCAACAAGAGATTCCTAGATGAAATTTTTCCATCAGGATTCATACTTGATCATGGGACAGAAATGGCATTGGTCGCTGGAACTTCAGTGGTAGTGGTGGGGAGTGCATCTCACATCAGTATTTCATACCGATGTCTGTCCGGAAACTGTGTGGGAGTGATTTTGAGGAAGTGTCATTGACATAAATCTTAAATTTTTACAGGGTTATTTTCTCCAGTTTGAGAATAAGCTTTCCCAGAATGTGATTCTTTCTTTGAGCATCATTTTTACTCCAGATCTCATTACTTTGAATACCAGGATTGGTAACTTATTTCTCACAGATTTATTTCGGCAATTCCATTTTATTTTGTGACCACACTATTGTAAACATTCTAAAAACCTATTTTCAGAGGAATTCTAAAAGCACAGGAAATATGGTGTAACATACTTTTTCTGGTAACACATGGAACATATTAGAAATGTACAATAGCAGTGAGAGAGGGAGAACTGTTATCTATGGATAAATCTATATAAAAGTGTGCATTTAAGTACAGACTATGTAGCTAGAGTTGGTATCAACTTTTCCATTTTGAAACTTCTAACTATAACACACATTTTGTATAGATTTTTACTGTGTGTGTGAGCAAAGATATACCATAGCATTAAAACATTTCATTATGTGGGAATATCCACATATGTCCAAACATAGATGTTTGGTAATAGTATCTACAGCGGACCAATTATTTATACTTTTCCTTCTGTTCAATCCTTGGAGTGCCTGGATCAGTCTCTGCATTTTTTTTGGGCAAGGTTTTTCAGAAGTGTTTTAGCCTCCTTCCTAAGGCTGAGAGAAAATGACTCACCCAATGTCACCCAGCTGGCTTGGTGCCCAAGGTGGAACTAGAACTCATAGCCTCCCGATTCCTAGCCTTGTACCTTTACCACTACACTCCTAGCCTTGTACCTTTACCACTACACCATACTGACTCTAACAGGACAAATATCTGGCAACAATTCTCACATGGCAAAACAAATGTTTCAATGCACATCTTGGGAACCTGCAAATAAGGATTTAAAAGTGTAGTGGGCATGGTCCTTTAATCATTTAACTTTGCAGCTAGGAGCAATTCAGTATCAGTGGACTCACAATAATGATTTCTACACCAGACAGGTTAAAATGCATTAATGGGGGTATTAGCCCTGCAGTCTCCCACAGAGCCAGGCATGAAGAAGCTCCCCTTTTGGCCGGCCTTTTATCCTTAAAATAAATCTAAACTAAGTAAAGTGACTTGAATATTTCTTCTTCCCGGCTTTAGTAATCATTACCTTTCATTTGAGGAGCATGTTTTGCTTCTGAAATTAACCCGCTGGGAAGAGAGAAGCATCCTGCTGTTTTGTATGATCCGTCTTCTCCACGGGCTCTTTAGCAATAAAGACACCCTTTTTTGGCAGGAAGCTGTCTACTTGGCGTAGGTGGATTAGTGGAGGATGCTGATGTCTGTTTCTTAGTATTGTTTTTGCAGACTCACTCCTTTTCTTGGCGCTCTCTCTTGTCAATATTTGCAGAACGAGCCAGAACCAGCTGTTCGTAAGAGCTACCAGGCCGTGGAAAGAGATGGAGAAATCATTCGGGTTCGGGATACAGTCCTTCTGAAATCGGGGCCACGGAAGAAATCGATGCCTTATGTGGCTAAGATATCCGCTCTATGGGAAGACCCCAAAACAGGTATTGAGCACAGAAATGGGCTCTCTCTTGAACAGGCTGTCAAGGTGAGATGGCCAATTATATGATGGATATTAGCTGTGTAATGATGTATTTGTTTACAAAAGATTTGTGGAGTTGGGAGTGGGCACAGGGGGTGTCTGAAAAATCATCCTGCATCTCGTTCCCTGTCCCCAGTGTGACAGAAATCCCTAGAATGTAAAAGGCATATAAATGATTCAGACAACTCTTCTGTATCCATGATGGTAGTACTTGCAAGCTTGGGTCAGGTCAGGAAGATCCAAGATAGGAAGTTAAATTAACCTTGAAGTCCAATTGGCAACCTGTGGAGCTTTCTTTCATTTGCATCATCCCCTTTAATAACACAATTGATGTCTATAGAAATTCTCAGTTATCCAGGTCATGATTGTCCCAAGGTGTTTTTTCAAAAGGCAACTGAACTTTGTTTTTTTTCCTTGAAGACGTTTCGCTTCTCATCCAAGAACTGAACTGAACTGAAGAAGCTTGTTGGGTGAGAAGCGAAACGTCTTTAAGAAAAAGACAAAGTCCAGTTGCCTTTTGAATTGGGACAATACAATTGATGGTGATCCCTAACCATTAGCCCAATATGGGCTAAATCCCCAAATTATTTTTATTTCTTATTTCCATTTCTATGGCAGCACGGCCTTTGTTTAGTACTATTGTAGAGCAATCAAGCAAAGAGAAATCAAGTTATCTTCCGTTTCCCAGATGACAGACTATGGAGAATGTTAGCCTAATTAGAGTTTCAAGACATTCCGGCTGTGGAAATATTTTGTGGGAGCTGCTGTTTCTGATGTCAGCTTGGCAAAATCAGTGCAGCTCTTTTTTTCAGTTGGCAAGAAGGTGCCTTACTACTAAAATTAAAGGCATTTGGAGCCTTCTGCTCTGAAATGAAGGCAAGAGTAATCAGCCACTGTCCCTGAATTAGATTTTGTATGGGCAAAAGTGCCTATGTCTCTTGCAGCAGATAATTACATCTAATTGGTCAGTAGTCACCCATACGTCACCCCCCCCCCAAAAAAATATCCCAAAGTGGAATCTTTTTGAAGCTTTTCAGCTTAATTTATTTCCTAAGAATCTTTAGACATTGGTTCTAATAATTGGGGATATACACCCTGGAAACCATTGCACTGATTTTGCCAAGTTGACATCAGAAACAGCAACTCCCACAAATTTCCACAGCCAGAATGTCTTGAACGTCTAATTAGGCTAACATTCTCTGTAGTCATCTGAGAAATGGAAGATAACTTGATTTCTGTTTACTTGATTGTCATACGGTCGTACTAAATAAAGGCCATGCTGCCAGAGAATTGGAAATAAGAAATAAAAATATTTTGGGGATATAGGTGGTTCCTTCACCATTTGGTTTAGTGGTTAGGGATCTCCATGAATTGTAGTATTGATGAAAGTAGATAGGCCATTTTTAAAATGCTGTCACTGAAGCCAGTTAGACCAGTGGTTCTCAACCTTTTTAATGCCGCGACCCCCAACTGGTCGTAAGTCGAGGACTAAACCGGTCATAAGTCGAGGACTTTCCCTGCCTGGGAGCACCGCGCATGCGTGGTTCTGCCCCGTGCGCCGGCCGAGGCGTAGCTGGCAAGTGGCAGAGACAGAGCAGGCCAACCACCAGCTGGCCCAGCTCAAGGGAGGTAAGGCACCCGCCGGAAAAAGGGGAAAAAATGGCGGACAGCCTTGCTTGGCGACCCCCGTGAAATGGTCGATCAACCCCAAATGGGGTCCCGACCCATAGGTTGAGAACCACTGAGTTAGACTATACAGGACATGTCTCCATAGCTAAGGATATAGGGGAAGGGACTATACTGTTAACATGCAGCGCAAGCAGGCAGTTTGTGTTGCTGAATTTGAATCAGTTCACGATCGCAGAGTTATTTCCACATATTTTAAAAATGCAAACATGCCCAGTAAAGCTAGGGGCAAAAAGAAAATTAGAAGGTTGGCACGGGGCACTCACTTCACGTTAACATCTCTTTCAATTGCAAAGCAGGCTGACATTTCTATGGATTGAGGTGGCATGATCTCTCTTCTTTGTGCATCACACACATGGGTGATGAGTCTTCAGAGAGTCGGTGGTGGAAATTTCTAGAACTGCAGATGGTTTCTTTCGAAACTTAACATCCAGTCCACATTTGAGAATGTTCTCCATTCCTTCTTGACGCTATAGCAGTGTTTCTCAACCTTGACAATTTTAAGGCATGTGGACTTCAACTCCCAGAATTCCACAGCCAGCAATGCTGGCTGTGGGATTCTGGGAGTTGAAGTCCACATGCCTTAAAATTGTCAAGGTTGAGAAACACTGCGCTATAGCATCATCTGGATTCTTCCCTTCTCAAAAATGTGCTTAATGATTCAGAGGTTGTTTTTATTATTTTTGCTTGCTCCCCTGCATCTTTCACTGAGGCAAGGCTTTGAAGGAGTCCTCTGCAGATGTGGAGCAAAGGCACACTTCAAAAGCTATGCTAACAAATTGCTCCCTACCAACAATCATTTTTTTTCTGTCTGCTAAGACTACGATAGGTTCATAGGTTCATAGAAATCTGTCTTGATTGTTAAGTAAGCTTGAAAAAACACCATTTGCCCAAGTGCCGGGCTCTGTTTACATGCAAAGGTCATTCTCATATCTGTTTGGGCTTCAGAGATTATGACATTGGAAACTATGCCAGTCACTTCAGAATCAATAGCTCCAATTTGATCTTCAGTGCCAACCACTCATACGGGTTCAGACTCAACCTGTGTGCTGATCTCATACATTTTTTACTGTTTCAAGCAGGTTACTGAATTTCTCATTCCAGTCATTTGTCCAGTGATTTTCCTGGTTAAAAAAAGTCTTCAGTACAAAATTCCCTCTTTGATACTGATGGTCTATATCAGGGATAGGCAACCTTGGCTCTTTTATGACTCGTGGACTTCAACTCCCAGAATTCCTGAGCCAACATGGCTGGCTCAGGAATTCTGGGAGTTGAAGTCCACGAGTCATAAAAGAGCCAAGGTTGCCTACTCCTGGTCTATATGATTATGTGTCCTCTTTTGGGCTTCATTCAACTGCATCACTTGAGAGGATTCATTTGCCATAGCCCTCTCCTTGCCTCCAGCTTTGATAGAATCTGAATGATTTTCTAACACAGAGATTTAATACTCCAGACAAGTTGCCAAGAAATCGTGTTCTTTTCAGTCCAGGTTATCCTGATCTCACTAAGAGTTCCCAGGAACGCAACTCTTACTAATACACTCATCTGATGAAGGATTTTTATATAGACTAGTATAGATCCTGTTTCTCCATTTTTCTTCCTGGCATTGTTATCCTTCCATGTAATATGACCAGTGGCATAATTTAGAGACCAGATTTCAGTGTGAATTCTACCACTCTGCTCCATTGGACACCACCATTGATACCTTCAAATTTTGCCTGCATATGTTCAGTCAAATTCTGAAAATTATTACTTTGACACTTCTTCCACTTAATCAGACCACATATTTCACTCTTTCATTCTTCTCCTGACTCAATAGAATTTATTTTCTTAATATCAAAGTGCCTTGAGAACCTGCAGGAAATTTAAGGGTATTAATACTATCTTCTCTTTTAGCACTTGATACCAAATTCTATTATTGTAAGATGCTTCTCAAATCTCAGGCTTACTAAATCCAGTGTATTGAAGGGGAAGCTGTTACATCAGATTCCTGGGTTCTTATTATAATTTGAGTAAGTAGTACAATCTCCTTTAGGATTTGTTTGTCATTCTCCCTTATTCTTCATGTTAAGGTTCTTGAGATCTTCCAGAAGTTTGCAGTAAAGTCAGCCACATGTATTCTAGACTTCAAAGCTTTTACTTCAATGGTTTCTTTAGAGATGGTAAAAAAGATGAATTTAAGAAACTGAAACACTTCACTTTGTGATCAAAAAAATCTATCTGATGATTCTTCAAAACCTCCTGCCTTTACTAAAATTGGTTTGTATTAATTGGATTACAACATGCCTCTTCTCACATTACAAAAGTTACAATGCAGGAAATATTTTTCAATAGATGTTCTTTTCTTTAGTTCCTAAGGTGTACCATGATTACTCATCTCCGTCTTCTCATTATCTAACTATATCTGTCATAGACAATTGTTGCTCTTTTTAATTCATCTTTCAAAACAGAACTCTTCATCTTCTCCATCTCTCAGGCTTTGAGATGTCTTGTTTGCATTTTGCTGTATCGTTTCCCTTCATAGGCGCAATTCTAGATTCATACTGGCCAGACTACTCTGGAAAAATGCTGTGAGCTTTCCCCAGCTGGTTCAATAAATACCGCGACTAGTGGATTATGGCAGTTTCTATTTCAGGATTTAGTGCACAAAGCTTTCTGTATTTAACTGTTCTCAGTTTTAACTCCCACAATCATCAACTGAAAAGCTGACTTTGTCACCTGTGTCCAGCTTACACTTCATTCTCGTGTAGGGTTGAATCCTCTCTGAAGATTCACAACTGACATCCCCATCATAGCTGAATTACCCACTGTAAAAGCTTCCAAATTAATGAATATGGATGCCACCTGTTTGCTCTTATTATGTTAATCATCTAGAATTTTTGGCATTCTTCGAGTATGTACAGTCCTGTGTTTTGGAATCAGGTGTACCAGGGTTTTTTGTAAATCAACAAAAATGCAGAACACACTCCTCATTCATGTTGCAACTAATCTAGGATATTGGTGTTTAATCCACAAATGATTCTCCCAACCCATGACAAGGAAGGGAATTAATAGCCTGACCCAACAACCCTTCAGATAGCAGCATGGTTTTTTTTACAGTTCTCTTTAAAAGTAAGGACTGTGTCACGCAACTTGACCAAACAGTGTTTATACTAATAAAGAAGCTTCTTTTTCTACTTGTATTTCTGCCATTGGAATATTTCAATGTTCATCACAGTGTACATTTAAATTCTACTTTTTTTTGGGGGGTGAGGTCAGCAAAACTTTCCTTAAGTTTTATACATACGTATTTAGCAGCCATTTTGCCTGCCATATAGAAGTGATCGTTTCTTGCTTGGTGTTCTCTTCTTTTATCAATGATCTCATTGCCTTTTACCCTGTTAAATCACCACTTCATCGTTTGTCTCTTGTTTTTTTCCTGTTTGATTGCAAAATTCAAACAACGGTTCTACAACTTCTTAACTTTAAAACTGTATCAGTTACTTCAGCTTGCACTCCCCATTTCTTGAGTGTTGATCAGTTCTATTTCTGATGTAACGATTTCATTAAAAAAAAAATCACAAAGCTCCCATCAGCCTTTCTCTCCAAGCTAATTTCTTTTGCTGTCCATGCCTAAGGAGCAATCCCTTTGCTTCCCGGACATCACTCACACTTTGGCCAATTATGTTGGCTGTGCTGCTTCCTTTCACCCTTCCTCTCAACTGCTTCTGTGAGGTGAGTTGCCCATGAAGAGTTTCTCAGTGTCGTTGCAAATGGTTTGCCAAATAGATGACAGTTATAACTCTGCAAAGCCTCTTTGCCATCCCATGGTCCACCAACTCTTCTTCTACTACAGCCTTTGCCTCCTGGCCAATCAGTGGTCCACTAAGTCCCATTCCGGAACCTTTCTTATTCTCTCATTGTCTGTGTTTTGCAAAATCACCACCTAATTGTAGCTTTCTACATCATAGAAATCCAAAAACTGCATGTAACCCTCACCTTCCTACTTCAACTCCAAGAGCTGTTCCCTCAGTAGGGGTGGGAGGCTGGGTGAACATTTTAAACCTTTTTCCTCATGCGATGAGCTTGGGCTGTTAAATTTCATTTAAAACCAGCAAGAAGTTGTGGACCGTGTGGCCTTCATTAAACATTATTATCTTGATATTAGAATTGGAACTTCGTTGTGGGCAATGACCCACCTTCAGTTCACTTACTCATATGTGTGTTGCACAAGGAACTATGAGAATAATAGTTTGCTTATACAACCCGCACACCACCCTTGCCTCAAGTAGACTACCTGTTTTATTCTTCAGTCTGGGGAAACTTAGGTGAGAATTTCCCACTAAAAACATCCCCTACAGCTCTCACCAGCTTCTAGTGTTGGTTATGCATGGGTGCATTGCCCATATATTTGAATGCACTAATGACCACTATTAAAGGTAAGCAGACTGTCTTTATATTCTGACTTCATGCTGGTGTATTGGAGTATTTTTTTAAAAAACCACTTTATTCTTTTCTAGGGGAATTGATGATGAGCCTCCTGTGGTACTATAGACCAGAGCACACTCAGGGAGGCCGTAATTCTAGCATGCATCAGGTGAGTGTTCGGCCATGATGATCAGGAATGGAAGTCCTGAACATTAAAACGAGTCCAGAAAGGCTGCTTGATGGTTCTGTGATGGTTCTGATGTTTCTAATCCTCCTTCAACCACTTATTTGCAAATAAAAGGAGGATCGTTTTACAAATGCTTAGTGTTTATTTTACAGTTGGGCCACTTCTTTCTAGACATGGGAATATTTCTGCTGTTTCATAAGCTGGAAAAAGTAGCAAAGACTACATTAAAGACTAACACATTTATTGCTTTGGGTGTTTCTGCTGTACCAAACTAACATAGCTGCTCTCTGGAATAAGTTGACAAGTAATTTGAGTGGCAAGGCATTTAAAGACTTTCCATTACCTCACCCCAAACATCCATAATTTTATAAACAATCCTAAATTACAGCGAAAGTGTCCTTTTATCTCTGTGAATTTGTTACAGAATAGTTCTTGCTCCTATTGTAAAGTTGGCTTTCCTTCACTTTAAGACACCGAAAGCTATGGAAGGATTTGCTTTTAAAACTGCAAGGTTATCTTTAAAGGCTGGATTTTTTCCTCCCTGCTAAGATCTACAGTATATTGTTACAATGCTACTTTTCCAGATTAGAGTTTTATAGCACAATAAATGCAGAGGTTCTCTATCATTATGATGCATCTAAATGTTCTTTTCCTTTTTTAAGACTAAGGATGTAGGAAAATTGCTTTTTTCGGTAGCAACAAAAAACATACACTCTCACCTCTTCCCTTCTCCCCAACTAGCTATCCCTGATATTAAATGTAATTCCAACTACAATGACCTTCTGACAGGATGATCCAACCATCTTTGATGCCCTCAGATCTAAAATTTCTAGACTAACCCAGTGAAAATATGAGTGCCGTCACCTTTTAGTTTAAAATTGAGCTTTCAGGGAGTGAGAACTTTGAAGAAAAGGCAATAATTAATTTGAAGTATTGTCAGATTGATTCCCAGAAATTAAAATATAAGAGCTACTTGAAAATGAAGTCTTATTTTGATCAAATTACCAGTATTTAAGCAAATGAATAGGCAGTTGAGGGCTATGAAATATCTATGCATATTTCTGAACTGGCAGACTTTCATTTCAGCTAGATATTTGACATTACATATAAAATATAAATACTAATATGTAATCAATTTCAATTAAATTTCTTTCTTGGCTCCCTCAAAGAAATGCTGTTTAAAGTGCTGGTTTTTCATGCACACATGAAACACCTGGTATAATGGTTTTATAACAATGCATTGATAGGTTGTTGCAAAGTATCTCATAAATTAATGAGAATAAGTACTGGCATCCACCTACTTTTCCCTACACCCAAGGAACTTAGGTGAGGTGGAAATTATTAGTCACTAAATGTATGCACTTAAACTTCAAAAAGCCTGATGTGCTATAAAGTGCTGGGATAGGACTAGAGAGAGCCAGGTTCAGGATTCAAATCTACCCTGGATATGAAAGTTCACTGGGTAGCTTTGGGCCAGTTGTTATTTCTCAGACCAACTGTGAGAAGAAAATTTAGAAGAAGGAATGCTATAGATACCACCTGAAGTAAAAGCAGGATATACATTTACTAAACAAACAACTATGTTCATTATTGCTAAGTTATAACATAGAAGTCAACTAATTGTACACTTAGTGTAGTACAGGGGTAGGCAACCTTGGCTCTTTTATGACTCGTGGACTTCAACTCCCAGAATTCCTGAGCCAGCCAAGCTGGCTCAGGAATTCTGGGAGTTGAGGTCCACGTGTCATAAAAGAGCCAAGGTTGCCTACCCCTGGTGTAGTATCTCATTTAAAAAACAGAGACTAATATTGCCTCCAGTAGCCTTGACATATCTTTTTTTGCTTTTAAACCATCCCTGTTAATAAAACATTAGTTCCAACACTAGTAGCCCAATCCCTGGGGCCTTCAGAGAATAAATATATTCTTTGATTAAAATGTGCATCTCGGCAACCAAAAGTTTGCCTCACTTAGTATATAGGCTCAGAAGATTACACTCCAGAAGGTGAACGAAAAATCCACACTCTGCTTTATATATGACTTGAAAATGTAAGCATCAATGTCTAAATCATCACATGTTGGTCTCCTAATACAATTGACCTACTTCTTGGCAGAACTGAGCTTAAAGGTGTAAGCTAAAGAGCACATAAAAATAAAGAATACATACTTTTAACACACCACAGATAAAAACATGCGATGGAAAAATGTTCTGATCCCCTTGTGCACTTTCTTGCAGAATGAGATCTTTGCATCCCGACACCAGGACGAGAACAGTGTGGCCTGTATAGAGGAGAAGTGCTACGTTCTGACCTTTGCAGAGTACTGCAGGTAGGTGGTGCTCTTACCAAGCTTCTTTTAGGGTCTCTGTGCTCCATCAGGAGAGTTCCACAAGACGGGTTGTTTGCTATCTCTCTCTCTCTCTCTTGGTAGTTGTGGTTTGTGAGGCATCAATAATAATAATAATAATAATAATAATAATAATAATAATAATAATAATAATAATAATAGTCAATTGCAAAAGGCGGCCTTACTAGGAACTGCTTCCATCCTGCGACGATATCTGTAATACCATCAAACATCCACATCTGCCTATCCCAGGTCCTGGGAAAGGACTCGATAGGTAGACAAAATGCCAAATCCAGTCTGAACATCTGGCTGACTGTGCGATGATCCACAATAATAATAATAATGTTGGAAGGGACCTTGGAGGTCATTGAGTCCAACCCCCTGCTCAGGCAGGAAACCCTACACCATGGTTGTCCAGTCTCTTCTTAAAAACTTCCAGTGTTGGAGCATTCACTGCTTCTGGAGGCAGGTTGTTCCACTGGTTAATTGTTCTAACTGTCAGGAAGTTTCTCCTTAGTTCTAGGTTGCTTCTCTCTTTGGTTAGTTTCCACCCGTTGCTTCTTGTCCTGCCTTCAGGCGCCTTGGAGAATAGCTTGACTCCCTCTTCTCTGTGGCAGCCCCTGAGATATTGGAACACTGCTATCATGTCCCCCCTCGTCCAGTACGCAAATTGAATGTTCCTCTTATTTATTGGGCCAGAATGGCAGAGAGAGATAGAGAGACAGACAGACAGACAGACAGACAGATGATTGATAGACTGGCATGTTGCGATCAAGCTATTGTGGCATTTTCACAGGTGTCCTAATGAGATCACCTTGGCATTTTTTTTTCCAGACGTTTTTTGTACGTGCCAACTAGCATATGCACACATAGATGACTAAAAGTATTGATCTATGTTTTGCACCAGCCTCAGCAAGGATTGTAGGTTTGGTAATCCAGCATATACAGGAGGCATCAGATTGCCTATTCCCGCTGAAGACAGAGCAGTAAAAAACATACGGCAACCCAGTTGACCCTTCCAGTCCAATTATTTGGCCTTTCAGCTGGATGAGTGTTGATTTTGCTGTATTTTTATGAGTTTTGATATTTTGTATTATGTACCTTGCTATGCAACGTCCATTGTCATTTGTCAGTGTGCAAGAACTGTGAGATAAATAAGTGAATGAATAATATGTACCAAATCCAAATGTCTTAATAAACATGTTTGTGTTTTTGATCTTGGAGTAAGGATGCATGGGAAGGAACAATGGGACCATGCTATTATTTTTCCCCCACTTATTTTCTCAAATGTTTTGCCAATACATGCTGATCCAACTTTTGTAGATCTGGAACCCACAGCTCCAAATCTACAAGAAAAAGAGCAATGTAGTCTACTGTGGGAGATTGGTTCTCTTTGCCTTTTATCATAATGCAAGATTGTGGCACAGTGGTTAGAATGCAATATTGCAGGCTGACTCTGCCCACTGCCAGGAGTTCAATCCTGACTCGCTCAAGGTTGACTCATCCTTCCATCCTTCCGAGGTCAGTAAAATGAGGACCCAGATTGTTGGAGCAATATGCTGTCATTGTAAATTGCCCAGACAGTGCTGTAAAGGACTATGGAGCGGTATGTAAGTCTAAGTGCTATTGCTGTTGTTATTGCTACTGTACAGTAGCTTGTAAACCATATATAGCCCTTGGAAGCCTTCTAGGTGGCCCACCATGGCTCCCAGTAACCTGTCAATCAGCTGGGTGATGGGCAAACAGCAAAAGATTGCTGAAGTTCCACTGTCAAGTGATTTGAAGGTGTGTCACTAAGTGAAAAGAAGGAGGAAGAAAGGCTCATGGCTCCCTTTTTCCTCATATAGCTTGCTTGGGACTCAGCAGTCTTTTGGCTTGGGCCAGGGAGAGAATTTCTCACTATGTGCACGCAGGTATGAGAGACAGCACAGCTCGCCACTAGGCAACCATAATGGCTAGAATAGAAAACAGTGTCTTCTCATTGGAAAAAACTAAATAAATAAATAAAAATAAAAATTTGATAAATCCCTTTGCTGATGTCAGAGTAACCAAGAATGCACTAACGTCATTACCTGGCTGTCTTGCAGATTTTGTGCCTTGGCAAAGCGTCGCGTGGAAGGGATTCCAGGCAAGAAAGCGGTGATGGTTCCTCCTTCTGAAGAGTATTCCACTCCTGCCCATCGCAAGGTGCCAGAGGACACTGATCCAGAGTTGGTTTTTCTCTGCCGTCACGTCTATGATTTCAGGCATGGACGCATCTTGAAGAATCCACAGTAACACCGCTGTGGGGTTAGTGAGCAACGATAGCAGGCCATTAAGGCAGGCTAAGCTCTTTGTCCATGTCGGGGCCTCCTTCGGTGGAGTGCTGCCCACAGGCACTGCATAACAACCCCGAAGCACTCAGTCCTCTACATCTGGGAGCAGATTTCCTGTTAAGGCAGATCTTCAAAGCACAGCACTTCATATAAAAAGCATAAGTGGAAATATATATCTATAAAGAAATGTGTGTCTGTATATAGATATAGGTGCTTGCTTCTGTAAATCTATATCTATATATCTGTACAATGAGCTTCATATACTGGAGGGAGGGGGGAAGGGAGGATAAAAGTGGATAAAAGCCAGTAAACTGAATCTAGAGCCAATCTTGTTGGAGATGAGTAGAACATACTGAAGGAAAACTTCAGTGTAGAAGTGAGTCGAACTATAAAAAAGGTTCCTGATGCCATGTCCTTCTAAAAAGAAGGACATACATGCTTTTGTTTAGTATAATACTGAAAATGGAGATGAGACCTTGGTTTTGGAGCCATTAATATACTGAAAATCCTTCTCATATTTTGCATACATACTACTAGAGAAGGACCACACTCAAGTATTTTGTATTGGGTGGTTGCCCAGTCAAATTGGTTGCTTCAAAGCAGAAAGTGGGAAGGGTGTAATAGATCACCTCACGCCATTGTGAAAAGCTGCATATCCTTCTAAGGTTGAAGCTCTAAGCCAATTGCTTAGCATTAACTTACGTTGACATCGATAGGACCTATTTCCAAATAAATGTCATAAAAATCAGGATATCAGGAAACAGGCCCAGCCTTAAAGATCACGCTTATTGGGCATAGCAATGGTGAGGGTGATATTGTGGCACTTGAAAAGTTCTCAGTGTGAGACATAAATAACAGCTGCTACAACACTGATCTCTTCTCTCCAAAAACTTAGAGAGGCCTGCCCTTTTTTGGGCAGAGGTAATTTACATTTTTTCCTTTCCATATGCCATTTTCGTTGCTCTCCTATACAGTCCTCATAGAACCTGGATTTGCACACTCATTTAACTTGGGAGAGCTAGAAGCCAGAGTTAAGAAATGATAGCATAGTGCTTGAGTGTCAGTCTTTGAAACAGGCATCGTAACCCAACTGAGTCTGCTTTTTGCCTGTCTATCTCTCTTCTCTCCCACCCACCCCAGAATATCTTAACACTGACATACGAACATGCCCCATGATGGCGAGACTCTGGCTTCCAAAAGGAACTGGCCAATGAGAGGTTTGCATTTTGAGAAACTGCTACTTGATTCTCACAGATATTTCTGCCTCTTGCCTTATGTGTATAGCTCTTAGAATACTTTAGTTTAACTTTAACACAAAACTGTTTCAGTTAATTCTAAAGCAAACCAAAGGACAGCATAGGAAGAGTCCACCCAATCAGTTAACACCCAGCTGGGATTCCATTTGTAGATTGCACTAATTCGAAAGGAGAATCAACACTGTATCAGTCCATATAACCTGATGACAGCCAGAGTGGCTCACCTGAATTAGGGACCTATGTAGTTGCTTTTTTTTTTCCTTTTGTGTAAGGGGAGAGGGAGATTTAATTAGTGTTCAGTTATTATTGAAGCATTCTACGGCTTTAATATCGTTATTTTTTTCCAAGTAGAGTTAGCACTATCTTCTGACCCTCAGGCTGGAAGCAAGAGTTTGGCCACCAGTGCTCTATATCTGTTCTGGAGAAAGTAGCCCTACCATATTCAGCTTCTTGTCTGTCGACACAAATGTTACCTGCAGACGTGCTCTACATACCAAAGAGGGGAAACGATGGGGGAGAGCTATGAAAAAGTCTGACCATGGTAGATAGCAGAGATCAGGTGATGATTGCATTCCAGCAGGAATGGGCATGGAATATGCTTGGAGGAGGAATCTTCCACCCTAAGGCTGCGCATGAATTTTCCAAGCTTGCTAGTGTCGGAGTAGCGGCTCCCTTTATCAAAACCGCTGCTTGGGCGCACAGAAGGGCTCTTTGTTAACTAGGGCTACAAAGCATATCTTGTGACGGCCCAGATACAGAGCCGAAGATTCTGTACGACTTTTCTTCATGCCAGGGAAAGCAACCCTGGAGAAGGGAACTGTTTGATGGGTAAGCGTTGGGGACAGTATTACTATATGCTCTGCAGCCATGGCCTGTTCTTCCATTTGCCAGGTCAAGAGGGAAAGGCAGAGATAAAGGGACAGTCCTTGAATGATGTGGGTTGGAGAGTGTACGAAAGAGTCTGACCATGCTGGATAGCAGAGATCAGGTGATGATTGCATAGATCTGATCTATGCAGAATCAGATTCGGGATTATTTTTTTTCTTAACTAGA
Source organism: Protobothrops mucrosquamatus (assembly GCF_001527695.2). Lineage (NCBI taxonomy): Eukaryota > Metazoa > Chordata > Lepidosauria > Squamata > Viperidae > Protobothrops > Protobothrops mucrosquamatus. The sequence continues at coordinate 303,560 of NW_015386608.1, read as the reverse complement.
AATGGGAGAGAAACTCTAGTGCCAGAGAGCCTCCTCCCAAAAAGATATTTTTTTTTTTAGAATTCCTGGTGTGGTGGTGGCTGGAATCCTCAGCATGGTGACTTGAGACCCAGATTCAGGGTGGTCTTCCTGCCCTCATGAAAGAAGATGAAGTTTAGCTTCAGAAACAGAGCAACTTCATAATGTCCTGATTTCTGTGGCTACTTCCTCCCCCTCCTTTCTCTGGCTTCTCCGGGCAGGAAAGCAACAGTTGTCTAAAAAGAAACGAAATAAAAAATAAGTTACCTACCCAATTCCGAAATTAGGGTCGGAGCCCCTTTTCTGGAGAACAGAAACCCCAAACCTTCCCTGCTTCTGATAATTGTCAGAATCTACTTCAGGCCAAGAATATTGTTTTAAAGATTTGTGTAGTTGTTTTATGCTGTTTGCGGACAGCATGTAAATGATTTGAAATGTCTTTATCTTCAATGAAAATATTTCATGCTTTTTTAATCTATTAGATATGGAAATATTTTTGAAACTGAAAAAATGCAGTCAGTAGAATTTAAATTGAAATGTAATACATGTAAAATATATTTTAGTTGATAATTTTGTAAAATGCACTTTTTGTGTCTCTTCCCTTGTTTCCCAGATCTGTATTTCAGTGTTTACAGATGGAATGAGAACATTCCCTATACTCTCCTTCTGTGAAAAAGATATATTAGAAGTAATTCTTAAAAATAAATTTGAGAAATTGTATTGACTTAGAAAACAAAGCTAAAACCGTTGTCTAGTTTTTATTACAGGGGCTGTATGTATCAGTGAGACTGCACAGCAATAGGAAAAGATATCACATTTATTTTATTAATTAAATGGGTAATCCTGCCATATACTTGAAGTGGCTCACAAAATAATGCTATATAAAATACATTTATTCTTCAAAGCTGGGTGAAATCCACCATGCACGTTTTCATCACACAATATTTCATATTAGGAGGGGGACTCTCTGCTTGGTGTCAGCACATCTCTACCGTCTTCTCTCTGGTTCTTGGAGTGAAAAACACATAATAATTGTCAAGCTCTTCTGGCTTCTGATATTCTTCACAACAGTTATAGGTACAAATGTGTTTTAACCTCTCTTGTCTAATCATCAAAACCATGGATCACAAATTCATTTTTTTTTTCATTTTTACGCAAAAAAAATCCCTAAGAGTTATCAGTAAATATAGAAAATTGTCTTCTCTCTAATCAAAGAAGTCAATGTATCAAGTTCAGTAAAGTCTATCCACTTCACCAAACATTCCTTTATAATGGCTAATCTTTCCATTTCTCCGTATGTAGTCATTTCGCTGCAATGATCATACAGTGAAATAATTTTCGATGGCTTTTTTTCCGTTTATTCATTAATCCTAAAAAGCAAAAAAATACAATTTCAATTGAACATTGATCTTTAAAGTCCTCTTTATCGAAGTATGTATTTGAATCCAATTTTTTTTTTAGCTTTTGTACATGTCCACCAAGCATGATAGAATGTCCTTTCATCTTGTTCACGCTTCCGACATACATTTGAAGTGCCTTATACATTCTAGATAATTTCTCTGGCATCATGAACCAACAAGACATCATTTTATAAAAAAATTCTTTGGGATCATAACACAATGTAAATTCCAGTCCTTTTAACCACATATTTTCCCATTGATCCATCTTTGCATTATTACCAATGTGTGGGTAAAATAATTACTGAAAAGATGCTTCCCATCCAGGGAACAAGGAGGAAGTTCTTTTCCTTGGCCTTGTCTTCTCACTATAATAATAATAATAATAATAATAATAATAATAATAATAATAATAATAATAATAATAATAATATAGCAGAATAGATGAGAAAGAACTGGAGAAGATAACAAAATACAAAGACCTACAAATAGAAATAGACTGGCAAAAGCAAGCAAGGGTAGTACCAATAGTAATAGGCGCCTTGGGTGCAATCCCAAAACAGCTTGAGCACCACTTGCACACCATTGGCATTGACAAATTCGCCATTAGTCAATTGCAAAAGGCGGCCTTACTAGGAACTGCTTTCATCCTGCGACGATATCTGTAATACCATCAAACATCCACATCTGCCTATCCCAGGTCCTGGGTAAGGACTCGATAGGTAGACAAAATGCCAAATCCAGTCTGAACATCTAGCTGACTGTGCGATGATCCTCCATAATAATAATAATAATAATAATAATAATAATAATAATAATAATAATAATAATATAATAATAATAATAATAATAATAAAGTTGGAAGGGACCTTGGAGGTCATCTAGTCCAACCCCCTGCTCAGGCAGGAAACCCTATACCTTTTCAGACAAATGGCTTATCCTTATGAGGATAAGTCCTTATTAGGAGCCAAAATGATACGTTAGGGCATTATTTTGTTGCAGTGCGCTACAAATGCAACTTTCCCCCACTTGCTAGTGCAAAAATACATCAGCTGCATTTCTACATTCTGTTATCCAGGACAGTTAAAGCAAGGGGATTTTAAAAGACAGGCAATTAAATGGTAAAAATGTGCCATCTGGTGGCAGAATAGCAATTTGGAGAATCATCTCAGTCTTACACACTTAAGGAGCCAATGAATTGAGCAATCATTGCTTGACATGCTGTGCTTCATTTTTAAAGGCATGAGCCCAGTGGTGGGATTCAAATATGTGAACAACCGGTTCTCTGTGTGGATGCCGCTTACGGAAGTCCATTCTGGGCCTGGGCAACAAAAAATTAGCTACCGGTTCTACCAAAATGGTGCGAACTGGCTGAATCCCACCACTGCATGAGCCTTCCTTTGGCTTTGAATGATGGAGCTAGGATCTGCATATCAAAGAAGGGAGGCGGAACTAGGTCCAAAACTAAATGTATTTTTCATTTAATTAATTCAATGTAGAGAAGGTAAATGCTATATAATGTAAGAAACATTTATGAACACCCTTCATCTGTCAGTTTTAAAGTTGCAGTGTAAACTATCAACTTTGCAAGAGAGGGGGGTGGTTCTGCAGTCCACACCCCAGAATTTCTAGAGGGGACATGCTACCATTACAGCTCAGATTGGACAGAAATAATTCTATTTCTGAGGAAATAATTCTAATCGGAGGTGTGAGAATTCAACACAAGCAAAAAATAAATCCCTTAAAATTTCACTCAGGATAAATAATGCCCCAACTGATGGGCAGAAATATTTCTGCTGCAATTAGTTTCTTACTGAATAGAATGTCACCAGCTATTATTCATGGATGGTGAGCCAGCAGGAACATAAATAAACCGCTCGCCTTTGCATGAAATAAATGACGTCCTCCAATTTGGTGCCTCTCAGATACTTTGGGGAACACCTTGTCTCCCTTAATCTGGAAAGGTCAGAGCAAAGAAAGACTGGGCCCTGCTTGAAACCTGTCGGATCTTCATTTCTGTCTTGAGAAAATCCACTGATCGTTGCCAGGGTCATGCAATGAGTGAGGTGATGGGCTATGATTGAGGGAAGAGAAATCCTTTGCTCTGAGCTCCTGGAAAAAAGAAAAAAGAAAAAACGCGCTGTGGGCTGTTTTTTGTTTTGTTTTGTTTTTGCAAGCTCAAAATAAAACATCTATCCCTAACATTCCATTGCAAGATGGTTCTATGATTCAACAGAACAGACTGATCCAGGTGTTTCTTTTAAATAAAACTCAGCATTACACAACAACAACAAAAGAATACAGAAAATTCTAACTCTGTTACTATCTAATGGTCACCCAGATTTCTGCAACAACAACAAAAGAATACAGAAAATTCTAATTCTGTTACTATCTAATGGTCACCCAGATTTCTGCAGCTTATATGTCAGCCTTAGCCCAGGTCTTCCTTGAAAAGAAAGATTGAACCATCATCTGCCTTGGTGGGGTGAGGCAAGGGAGAATAGTGGGAGTAGATGAGAAAACAAAGAGAAAATTTATTAAAGTGCTAGCTGCGTGTTTTTGATCTCTTACAAATGCAAAATTTTCAAAGTAATTACCTTATTAATTGTTTTACTCAGAAAGATCTATAAATTCCAATCAGTTTACTGAAGATTTGCTTTATGAACGTTTTACATATACCTATTCAAAAGCTATATTCTTGGTGTTAAAACTCAACCTTGCAGAGTTTAGAATATGAATTCTCTCTCTCTCTCTTTAAAGATTAATCTATACTGCACATTTACCATGTTATATTTAGGTTTTTTTCTTCTTTTCTGATTGCCAAACACAAACAATTAGTCATCTCTTCCCTGATGAAATGACAAGATTAAGGAAAAGAAAGAACAAAAAAATCTTATTGGTCTGGCTGCCAGCATTGATATCCTATAGTATACGTAAAGATCAGTATTTAATAAAACTAAACATTCATCATGACTATGGAGATTCTCAATCATCCAGGTCATGGTTATCCCAAAGGTGCTTTTTCCAAAAGGCAAAAGGACTTTCTTGGTTCTTTTTTCTTTGAAAATATTTCACTTTTCATCCAAGAACTAAAAAAGCTTCTTGGATAAGAAGCTAAATGTTTTCAAAGAAAAAACAACAAGAAAGTCCAGTTACCTTTTGGGGGAAAAAAAAGCACCTTTGGGACATTCATCATGAATTACTCATGCCAATTTCCTCAGAAAAGCAACTTTTACACTAGATGTGCTAACGTGATAGACTAAAACACTGTGACAAACAGTTCTTGAATCAACAAGTTCAAATGTACGTTTGCAGCAAACGCACCATGCACTACAGTCACAAGATCCAAAAACTTGCAGTTTGC
>NW_015386608.1:232370-297785 GCF_001527695.2 Protobothrops mucrosquamatus | reverse complement strand
GAAAAAAAAGCACCTTTGGGACATTCATCATGAATTACTCATGCCAATTTCCTCAGAAAAGCAACTTTTACACTAGATGTGCTAACGTGATAGACTAAAACACTGTGACAAACAGTTCTTGAATCAACAAGTTCAAATGTACGTTTGCAGCAAACGCACCATGCACTACAGTCACAAGATCCAAAAACTTGCAGTTTGCCCATGCTAAAATCTTAGCAGGTCAACCATGGTTCGCATTTTTAAATCCCAATGGTGTCTCCACAAATAAAATCCCAAAGATGCTTTTTCGCAAGGCAACTGGACTTTCTTGTTTTTCTTTGAAGACGTTTCACTTCTCATCCAAGAAGCTTCTTCAGCTCTGACTCATCCAAGAGCTGAAGAAGCTTCTTGGATGAGAAGCGAAGCAAGAAAGTCCAGTTGCCTCGTGAAAAAGCATCTTTGGGATAACTATGGCCTGGATGACTAAAAATCCCCATAGACTTTCCACAAATGAAAATGTGCAAGAGAGAATAGCAATAGCACTTAGACTTATATATCACTTCACAGTGCTTTGCAGCCCTCTCTAAGCGGTTTACAGAGTCAGCATGTTGCCCCCAACAATCTGGGTCCTCATTTTACCAACCTCGGAAGGATGGAAAGGTGATTCAACCTTGAGCCAGTGTGAATCGAACTGCTGGCAGCCGACAGTCAGCAGAAGTAGCCTGCAGTACTGCATTCTAACCACTGTGCCACCACAATGTAATGAAATAGTTCATTCGAATAGTAGGCTGCTGGCCAAGGCAATAGATAGCATCTCTGTTCTTGGCAAGTCATCAAACACACTGCCCCAGGGAGGTACAACGTGATAATACTATAAACCTCTGACAGCACAGGCATTATAAAGTTTATTAAAACAAAGACAGCATTGTCTCTGTCCTTTCTGAGCAAAATAAACACTACTGTAGTATCGAAGAAAAAGGAATCTGAAACTGAGTGGCTTTGGAGGGGTTGTGTGAGAACTTTATTTGCTTGCTTTTTTGTTGGTTTTGGTTAGTTAAGAGCCGTCCATGTTAACACTACTAAAAACGTATTAGAGAACATTGCAATTCCAAAGACCATTAACATTTAGTAGCAATAGGTTTTGTTGTTGTATATTAAAAAATGTTTTGATAATTCTTTAGTGGCACTCTGTCATTGTTTCCCCACTCTCCATTATCTGAGTATAACGTATTATGAAGCATCTATGCATCTTAAATGGATAATTTAACCAGTGAAGGATAATGAATATTAATAAATCAATTAATAATAACAAAGTGGAAAGTCAAGACTGAAAATAGCAATTTCTGCTTTTCTCTGAGGAATCCAGGCAGTATACATTTTATAGAATATAAAAAGTCATTCAGTGAATTCCCTACTCGAGAATATTAGTTAGGTTTCGCTGATCCAAGACCAAAAACTATATTATCTTTCATAAGATAGCATCAGCATGATATATTCTAGGAAATGAAAGTCCTTTTGTTGTTCCTTGAATTTGCTGTTGGGTTGCAATTCAAAGCTGGAACATCGGCCAGGATGATTTGGGTTTGTCCTTCTAATTTCGCTTTGATCAGAAATACATAGGAATACTAATTACATGATCATCCGTGCCAGGCTTCAGCTGGAGGCCAAATAGTAATTAAGGAAATATCAAAAGAATTTCAGCAAGGTTAAACTTGAACTAGTCTTATTTCTAAAGATAAGGTTCAAAGTTTGTTATGTTTAGTTTATGTTCTCCTCTACCTCAAATTATCCTACTTTGGAAATATTATGTGAGGATCCAGTTCTCTGGAAACAGCCTGATGCTGATAAAGGTAGAGGGAAAGAGAAGAAGACAACAACCAGCAGCAAATTCAGCTACAGTAGTGATGAGGGCACAATTGGGAGACTTAAAAGACCAGGTAGGGGACAGATCATCATCAATAAAATCTATCTATGTGATCACTGGAAGTCGAAAATAACTTGATGGCACATAATTAAAAAAAAACTAATGAAGAACTTAGCTCCTTCTTTTGGGCAAGTTGTCCTTTGTTTTTACAATGATTATTAGAAAACTCTCATACTCAGCATGATTTTAATCATGTTTATCAACAATGCTACATGTTCTCTTTGGCTAGGTCTCAAGTATTTAGAATACTGCATCCAGTTTTGGTCACCATGATGTTTGGAATACTGCATCCAGTTTTCATCCAGTTTTGGTCACCACGATGTAAAAAAGATGCTGAGACTCTAGAAAGAGTACAGAGAAGAGCAACAAAGATGATTAGGGGACTGGAGGCTAAAACATATAAGGAACGGTTGCTGGAACTGGGTATGTCTAGTTTAACGAAGAGAAGGACGAGGGGGGACATGATAGCAGTGTTCCAATATCTCAGGGGCTGCCACAAAGAAGAGGGAGTCAAGCTATTCTCCAAGGTGCCTGAAGGCAGGACGAGAAGCAACGGATGGAAACTAATCAAGGAGAGAAGCAACCTAAAACTAAGGAGAAACTTCCTGACAGTTAGAACAATTAACCAATGGAACAACCTGCCTCCAGAAGTGGTGAATGCTCCAACACTGGAAGTTTTTAAGAAGAGACTGGACAGCCGTTTGTCTGAAATGGTGTAGGGTTGCTGCCTGGGCAGGGGGTTGGACTCGATGACTTCCAAGGTCCCTTCCAACTTTATTATTATTATTATTATTATTATTATTATTATTATTATTATTATTATTATTATTATTATTATTATTATTATTATTATTATTTGAAGTTTATCAAAGAATCAACGATTATTATGAACCATCTGTCAAATGAACTGTTCTGCAATACTGGGAAGATAGGTGAAGGCATGACTCCATGGATTGCTGTTTTGTCAAATCAGAGAAGTCTTTTTATTATTCATTTTTTGTATCCCGCCTTTATTATTTTTACAAATAACTCAAGCAACAAACATATCCAGCACACCTTCCTCCTATTTTTCCCACGGCAACAGCCCTGGGCCAAAAATCACCCAGTCAGCTTTCATAGCTAAGGCAGGACTTGACCAATCCATGAAGATACCGTATATGAGATATCAAATTGGAGAAAAGTAAAGGTTCTGTCTTGAAGCCAGTATCATTGAACATTTGTATTTGATAAGGGATCCCATCAATTATTATACTCATTACCAAATTGCAGGTGTGGCAGAACAAGCGTGCAATTTAACCTACACAGGTTGGAAGATTAGGCTGAGAGGATCAAGATGTCCTTTCACCAGAAGGAAAGATAAGCAGAAAAAAGATAAGGTCTTAATGACGGATTCATGCAGTGGTGGGATTCAAATAGGTGAACAACTGGTTCTCTGTGTGGATGCCGCTTCCGGAAGTCCATTCTGAGCCTGGGCAATAAGAAATTAGCTACCGGTTCTGCCAATTCATGGTTTCAAAACACTACATTGTAGAAGGCCTGGAGGGTTGTCATTTCCAGTTTTACAAATTTTATTAATTTTTCAAATAAACATATAATACAAATGTGGTGCATTTCATTAAAAAACAAAAAGGAAAACCTAATCAATTTATTTTCAGAAATGATCTGCGGTCCCCCCCCCTGCATCCACCCTCACTCCTCCTTCCTACCTACTTCCCTCTTCCTTCCTTCCCCTCCAACCCACACCTCTCTCCTCCTTCCTCAGAGGGTTGTCATTGATAATAAACTGCAATGAGCAAACACTGTAAGGCAACTACTAGAACAGCTATCACAAATGTTAAAAGAATGGTATCAAAGATACACGAGGTCCCTATTCCTCTTTATTCTGCACAGTGCTTTTTTTGTAGAAAAAAAGGTGCCGGAACTCACATACCTCATACAACCCGCCTTGCCTACCCTACAAGGTTCCATCCAAAAAAGGTGCCGGAACTCCGTTCTGGGCATTCTATGACAAAAAAAGCCCTGATTCTGCACACTGAGAAATTGAAGCAGCTTTAGAGGAGGGTGACAAAAATAATGCAGAAATAGGAGGACTTGCCTTATCAGGACAAGCTGAAGTAACTTGGAATGTTCAGTCTAGAAAAAAGGAAGCACGGGTAGGTTGAGGATGAGACAACATATTAGTTTTCAGGAACATAAAAAGGTGCCATAGGAAAGACAGTAAGGAAATGTATTCATAAACAAAGAAACAAGGATCAGAAATAAATTGCATGTACATTTAAATTTCACTAAACTATGAGCAAACACATACACATACACAGAGAGAGACACCATGGTAAGATATGTACAACAGTGGAACATTTTACTTGCAGATTTTAACTGTTTGTTTGTTTATTTATTATTTATTTGTTTAACTTATATGCACCCATCTCATCTAGAGGCAACTCTAAGTGGCTTACAATCAATTAAAGGTGAAACATTTAAAACAGTAAAACAATAGCATTAAAGTTGACTTAAAATTAACAAAGATGGGAGGGAAGGGAGCAAGATGTACACTGATCTTAGTCCAGTAATTACCGCTGGAATGACACCATTGGGGCCTCAGGCTAGTTGCCAGAGCCTGGTCTTCGAGCCCTTTTGGAAAGCCAGAACTAGGGGTGCAGCTCTCCCCTTGGAGGCACAATGTTCCAGAGAGCAGGAATCATGCCAGAAAAGACTCTTCTCCTGGTTTCCACCAACCGGAATTCTTGATTGATGGGGCCTGTAGTATGTCCCGTCTGCTAGTGTGGGTGGGGTGGGCCAATTCCATGGGGGTGAGATCGTTCCTCAGATATTGTGGGTTTTCTGTCTCTGTAATTTTTTTAAAAAGACGTTGGATACTGTAATCACCTCTTAGAATGGTTTAACTGGTTTTTCTGCACATTGCAAAGGGTTGGATAGATCACTGTTTCTCAACCTTGGTAACTTTAAGATGTGTTGCCTTCAACTCCCAGAATTCTCCAACCAATCAAGGTTGAGAAGCACTGAATTGGATTATTTTTGTGGTGATTTCCAACTCCACAATTCTATGATCAGCTTTCATTCATCTCCTGGATTTTTGTTTTTTTGTTTTTGCCTTGGTGAAAGACAATTCATCCCATCACACCCACTCAGATTTGGAATACACCTGATAACACTGAAGACATTTTATAGCTTCTTAAATTTTATTTCGATTACCAAAATTGGAAGCGCTTCATCACGAACCATTCTTCTTCTTCCTTTCAACCTGTGAACCTTTCAGTCATTTCTAAAAAAAAAAATTTTTATTAATTTTTTCAAATAAACATATGAACAAATAATACAAATATGGTGCATTTCATTAGAAAAACAAACACATAAAAAGCCTACTCATTAGGTATTCAGAAATAATCGGCGTTCCCCCCCTGCATCCACACTCCCTCCACCTTCCTACCTACTTCCCTCTTCCTTCCTCCCCCTCTTGACCACTACCTCTCCTCTTTCCTCCTTCCCAACTATCCTACACATCCCATCACCTTCTTTTCCACCACCTCGGATGCAGTTGAGGGGAACTAGCCGATCATCTCCTCTTCTTAAAGACAAACATTTACATTACATTTATAAATACACCAAAAAATTTTTATAATTCTACCCCTTCATCCCCTTCCCCCCTCCCCCCCCTGGACTTTCCAGAACTGAGTACAGGGATAAATACATAACATCCCAAGTCTAAATTAAGCTATCCATTCATAATACAAACAAAATTAACATACTTTAACTCTAACATACAGTAATAAACTTAAATATAATATATATATATATAAATTATATTAAATATATAGAAAATATTAGAAAAAAAATATGTATTCAAAAGCTATATGATAATTAATCACTTCATACTTTCTCTTCAGATAATCTATCCATCTTCTCCACACCGAAATAAATTTTTCTTGAGATTGATCCTTCAAGTATGGAAAAGAACTGGGCATGTATCTCACTTGACAATGAATTAATCTCCTTATGTACCAGAGGAATACTTCATTTTAATGGGCCTCTTTGTGTACTCTTTTGTTTGTGGCCTGATCTGAAATGCAGCAGCCTGTCTTTCAGAAGGACCAGCCCAACTGAAGAAGTAGGGTCTTGCTTATTTTGCCCCTGTTTGCTTGGATTATTGTTTTGTGCTTGGAAACACAAGCACAAACTGGCCTCCAAAGTATCTCACAAAGAAGAGAAAATAAGAGTGCTTTGGGCATCTTTCAACTCCCAGTAAAAGCCATTTTGTGTGGTGATAATGAGGGCAGGGCCCCTGTAATCCACAGGAGGCGTATTGATTCTTCAAGCTACTCACTGTGAAACTCCAAGAGAAAGAGCCGTTCTTCAAAGGTCTGGCCTTTCAGGCCAACAGCTGTCACCGCAGTAACAACTTTGGTGTTTTTCCTCTGCAGGAGAGAACAGGATTATTTCTTCCATATGGTTAACAATCTCTCTGGGCTGCCCAGTAGTTATTGGGTAGTTGGTACCCACAGAGCAGAACTGGCTTAGCAGGCTAGCTGCCTTTGCTATCGCTTTGCCGTCAATGGTAGCTCAGCAAGGAAACATCACAGATTAGCTGCCCCCATATTGTATGAAGCTTTCTTGCATACAAAATAAATGGGAATTTTAAATCATAAGAATACTCTGGGCTAGGGAAACACCTTTTCGTGCCAATGAACACCTTTGATCCCCTGAAAGCATGCCATGAAAGCTCTCACAAAGGGTTGCCTTCAAGAGGGCAATCACCAAATACCCATCACAGATCCAAAAAGGGGCCATTCAGAGCCCAATGCAGCTCTCTGCTCAGTGCAAACCACACATGAAAACATCCCAGCCAGATGGTTGCTCAATCTCTGCTTGAATACATTCAATGAGGAGGAAGCTACCACCTTTTGGGGTAATTCGTCCGATTCCCAAAATGCTTTAACTACCGTATAGGAAAAGTTGTTTCCTAACGTTCAGTTGGCATCTGCTGACTTTTTACTGAGTAGGTGCTCTTGCATGTATCAATTCCTTGCTATCTCAGCTTTCCTTCGTCATTTTTTTTTCTTGGTGGGTTGCAACTCCAACCTATATCCTACATTTAAACTCAGAAGCTAATTAAAATTTAACATTTGAATGTTAGAGTCTAGTGCCATGCTTTGCAGTCTGGCTGTGTCCCATTAATTTTTCTAATCTAAAAACCGTAATGATTCATATATTAGGAAAAGGGAGCCTGGCAGGCAACAAGAAAGGTATCCATGGACACCACATTGTTTACCCCTGACATGGAATTTAATGGAGTTCTATGAAGCATGAAAGGGATCAACACACGTTATTTCTGATTCTGATATTTTTTTAAAAAATTAAATGAAACCAAAGTGCTTAAACATAATAAATACAAAAAAATTAAAATGTTTATTATTTAAAACTAAACTTAACGAAGGTCAGCATTTTAAATTGGACTTCATAATTCCCTTCATAAGTAGCCCATGTACTCCTTTCAATGACTGATTTGACATAATTCCATTTAGCCACCTTACTTAACAATTGGTAATTGTGTTCAGGCCTATTGTGAAGGATAGGTCCACATGGGTTGCAGAAATCTGAGTGATTATTAAGATAAGGCATCAAGATGTGCCATCCAGATGTGTGATAGCTAATGCGCCAGCCAAAACTGGGCATGTGCTTTCCTCCCTGCTGAAGCTGTATATCAGACATGTCAAACACAAGGCCCAGGGGCCGGATGCGGCCCGCGAAGTGGTTTCATGTGGCCCGCGAAGCCATCCTGGAAACAGTGAGGGAATGGCCCCCACTGCCTTGGCCCTGGCCCAGGCCAGCCGGGAGCCAATGTACAATTTTGTGGTGGCCATTTTGGCACTTGCCCCAGTGGACCATGCCTTGGCACTTGCCCCAGTCCCACCCCCTTCTGCCAGAGACCCTCAGATATGTCCCATTCCTGCCCAGGCCCCCCACAGGCACCCTTGACGCGAATGATGTAGAGCTGGCCATGCCCACCCATTAGGCCACGCCCACCCAGTAGGCTGCACCCACCCTGGCCACACCCACCCGCCCCCCCCAGGGCAACCGCAATGCTGATGCGGCCCACAGTGAAATTGAGTTTGACATCCCTGCTGTATATGTATCTAGCAACAGATTACTATCAAGAGGAAATTCCATATCACCTGTCCTATTCCTTTAAAAAGAGTGGTACTTTACCCAAAACAGGTTACCTTTAAAGCACCCAATCCTGAAAGCACCCATTCAACATCTATCTCTATTTAAATTCAACTCTGGTGTGTTGGAACCGTCATCACAGCCTCTGGGAAACTGTCAAGTTCCAGTCTTTTTCAGGTGAAAAAGATAGAATTAAGTGTCACGTGCATACTAGACATCAAACACAACATCTCCAGATGGCCACACCACCAGCTTCAAACAGAATTACTAATTTGTGTGACTAAGTTGAATTCAAGAACAGCTACAATTCCACAGTCTTGAAACTGCATCATAGTGAAACTGCACCCATCCCATTGCCGGCAATGGCAAAAAGTCACGATACGTCGCAACACATCACGTGACATTGCGAGTTTGACACCCCTGGTCTACAAGATCCACAGTCAGAGAGAAATATAGGTGTTTTCTGGGGGGGAGTATTGGAGGATGCTTTAATGCATATTTTTGGTGCTCCGTGAATATTTATTTATTTCACATTTCTAGACTGCCCATCTTCCGCAAAGAGCAATATGGATGCCATAATACTGACAGGAAGTAACATGGACAGTATCTGGTGAAAAAAGTAAGGTTCTACATTTAGGCAAGAAAAACCAAACGTACAGGTATAGTATAGGTGGTACCTTGCTCAATAGTAGTAACTGTGAGAGGGATCTCAGAGTCCTAGTGGACAATCACTTAAATATGAGCCAGCAGTGTGCTGTAGCTGCCAAAAAAGCCAACACAGTGCTAGGCTGCATTAACAGAGGGATAGAATCAAGATCACGTGAAGTATTAATACCACTTTACAATGCCTTGGTAAGGCCACACTTGGAATACTGCATCCAGTTTTGGTCACCACAATGTAAAAAAGATGTTGAGACTCTAGAAAGAGTACAGAGAAGTACAACAAAGATGATTAGGGGACTGGAGGCTAAAACATATAAGGAAAGGCTGCTGGAATTGGGTATGTCTAGTTTAATGAAGAGAAGGATGATAGCAGTGTTCCAATATCTCAGGGGCTGCCACAAAGAAGAGGGAGTCAAGCTATTTTCCAAAGCGTTTGAAGGCAGGACAAGAAGCAACAGATGGAAACTAATCAAGGAGAGAAGCAACCTAGAACTAGGGAGAAACTTTCTGACAGTTAGAACAATTAACCAGTGGAACAATCTGCCTGCAGAAGCTGTGAATGCTCCAACACTGGAAGTTTTTAAGAAGAGACTGGACAGCCATTTGTCCGAAATGGTATAGGGTTTGGACAAATGAGGGGGTTGGACTAGATGACCTCCAAGGTCCCTTCCAACTTTATTATTATTATTATTATTATTATTATTATTATTATTATTATTATTATTATTATTATTATTATTATTATTATTATTATTATTATCTTCACCAAGTCTCAATATAAATGGAGAAGGAAAATCTGAGGAGCTTTTGAATATCAAAATTGACCATTACACAAGACTGATTATTTCAAACAAGTATATAGATATAATAGAATTTAAAAACACTTTGCCAGGCAGCAGTGTTTCACCTTTCATTCCTGTTTCAAAATTCAGGTTTCCTTCAGAAATCCTAATATTTGGCACTAACTTTCACATTCTCCAGATTGGTCATATGTTATTACACAAAACAAAACATCCTACCTGGCGTACAACGAAATAGTTTGAAAAGACTATTTATATTTTCTTGACTTGCGTTGACAACGTTGCTAGAATTATTTGGTGAAATAAAAATGTAACCATTAGAAGCATGCTGGCTGGGGAATTCTGGGAGCTGAAGTCCACATCTTTTAAAGTTGCTAAGGTTGAGAAACTCTAATCTAGAGGATCAGATTAAGAAAGGATGTTATGTATTCACTGTTATGTTTATTATATGAGGTGAGGAATTGAGCTATGAAAATTTCTGTGTTCTCATTCAAATAATTGTTTGAATGAGATGGCTAGCATAACAAAAATCTGTTACCATAGAAACTTCAAAAGTTGTTCATTAGAAATCATTATCCAAAAGCAAGGAACAAGATGAGGAAAAAAAAACATGTTATGGGTGTGAATCATTCAATATAATCACTGGTGCAGCTAGAAATTGTTCTTGTAGCTGGCACTTGTAATCTAGCAGCCAAGTGGATAACCAAAAATTTGTGACAGATGATTGGCCTATCAGTTTTTAGGCATAAACATCTGAGCTGGTATGTATATGACCCACCAAGGCTGACTTCACCTGATACACAACGCCTGTATCTTAATTTTTAATGTATTTTATTTTATTTTATTATTTATTTATTTAGAAAATTTAGAAAATATGGCCACCTAACTCACTCATAGTAACTCCAGGTGGTTTACAGAAATAAAACCCTGATGCAAAAGCCAATAAACACCAACCCACCCACCCACCCTCAGTGACAACAATCAAACCAGCAACTTGATGAGCTCCATATTAATCCATATTAACATCATAGAAATGATATTCCATTGGCAGGGAGCCGCCACAAAGATCATCATCTTCTTGGTCCCATCAGATGGACCTCCTTAAGAGAATGGATCCATAACACATCCTGCCTGCTCACCTGGGTGGCTTGGATAGATACAATTGGGAAAATATTGTCCTTCAAATAATCTGATTCCAGGCCATGTAGGACTTTAAAAGTGACAACCAGCACCTTGAATTGGACCTTGAAGAAAATCAGTAGTCAGTGCAGCTCCTGCAAAAGAGATGACATGTGTACAAATCTAGATTTGCAGAGAACCATGGGGGTTACTGCATTTTGAACCAACTGAAGCTTCAAGACACTTTTCAAGGGCAGCCCCATGTAGAATGCAGTGCAATAGTCAAGAAAGGTGGCGACTAGGGTGTGGGTGACTGTGACAGGGATTGTTGGTCTAGGAAAGGGCATATCTGACACACAATCTGCAGTTGCACAAAGGTCCTTCTGTCGATAACTGCAACCTGCTCCTTGAACAGAAGATGTTACTGCAGGAGAACCCCATATTATGCACTGAGTTTTTCTGGGTCAGTGAGACCTCACTGAAAACCAGAGATGGCAATTCTCCATGGACCAAAGAGTCCCAAACCCAGAGCCATTCTATTCTTGCCCGGGTTCAGTTTTATCTTGTTGCTCCCCATTCAGCCTTTAACAGCCTCCAGGCACTGTGTTGCTTAGCTCACCATGTGCTGAGACAAACAGCTGGGTGTCATCAGCATATTGATGATATCTCAGCCCATGGTGGTGCAGGATCTTACCCAATAGCTTCATGTGTATATTAAACAGAAATAGAGAAAGGACCCTGCAGGACCCCACAAAGTAGAGCAAGGATGGACACACTGCCTCCATCCTGTTCCTGTCAGAGATCATCAAAAAGTGGTGACCAGCGCCCTTTCCATGCCATATTCAGACCCTGATTCTGACTGGAAAGGGTTTCATCCAGAAATCTTAGGAACTGCAGTGCAACCATCTTCTCAAGAAACTTCTCCAGAAAGGGAAGATTGGAGACGGGATGAAAATTATCCAATAGGACGGAGTCTAGCAATGGTCTCTTAAGAAGGGAGTGGACCACAGTGTCCTTAAAAAGCTGGGGCATTACACCTTCCCACAAGGAAGCATTGATCACTGCCAGAACATACCCACATTTCACTTCCCAAGAAGCTTTCATAAGCCAGGAGGACATTGATCTAAACAAAGGGTGTATATCTATTGTTACGCTTCTCTCAATATATTTGGTACTAGCTGTACCCGGCCACGCGTTGCTGTGGCTCAGTCTGGTTAAATGGAAAAGAAAGAAAAGAGAAAGTGCACATATCGTAAAATCGTAGCGTGTGTTGCTTTTACGTCCAACAGATGGCACTGTTTTTCAAAAAAGCATGTTTTTACCTGTCACAGGTGTGACATTTATATAATATAGGTATATTAAAAACATGCATGTATTCAAATGCAACGTTGTGTCAAAATTTCAAAGCAATCGGTGAAGAACTTTCGGAGATTTAAGATTTTGAACAAATGAACATTTACATTTTTATTTATATAGATTTAGAGAACTACAGTATAGCAGTCTTTTATCCACTGATGTAAGTTTCTGATATATCAGAATGTGCTTTAGGATTTTCCTACACCAAGTAGGAAATGGACACATTTAAGTTGGGTTCTAATGAGTGGTTGGTATGGTTATGAAGTTTCAATGCAGCAAAACTTGTGCTGCGTCATACTGCTACTTCTTTATTCAAATACACAGAATTTATGTACAGAAACACCAGGGAACGAAATGATCACAGTGACTTCCTGTTTTGCAAGTATTCACAAGGGACCAGTTCTACTTTGCTAAATGTAACAAGTATATGAAGTATGCAAAGGGCAGGGAGCTCTATTTCTGGTTCTTTGTCTGCTGCACAATTCTTGCCAATTTGTTCAAAACGGCATGTAAAGTTTTGGGCTAAGACTTTGATTAGAAATAAAGTTAAATATAACTTGACCTCCTGAAGCTTCTTAATGTCCAAAAAGCAATTTACAAGCCAATTCCAATAAAAGTGATTAAGAGGGGAGGTGGGAGATCCCAGTGTCCTTATGAAAGACTTAGATCATGGGTTGGAAAAAGCTGTTTCTGCTGACTACCCAGAGCTCTAAAATCTACTGGAGACCACTACTCAATGTCGCAGGGAGCATCTGTAAGGAGCCTTCTGGATGATCCCAAGCCCTGTCTTTTTCCAGAGGGGAATTAGGAAGACAGTTGCAGTCAGAATTGCAGCATATTTTGATAGCAATTTATGAAACAAAGTCAAAAAGAAATAGTTGGATTTGTTGGGGCTAAGGTTCTCGATATCAGGTTGAAGATAAAACACTGAACATTTAATATGTATTAAAATATGTTTTTTTGAGAATCACATTAATGTTTTGTAAAATGGCATCAGCTTTATTTCAGACTCACTCTGCTTTAATGAATAACAGAAGGTGTTCCACTAGGACTTGCCACAAGGTCCGCTTCTGAATAATTTTCAAAGCATGCACCAGCCTAAATAACCATCCTAACACCTATTTCTTGTAGGGCATTAAAGAGAGGAATAATGCGCAATTTCTGAAGCTGTCTAAACAGGAAAGAACAGAGTGCAGGGCTTTTTTTCTCATAGAACGCCCAGAACGGAGTTCCAGCACCTTTTTGGGATGGAACCTTGTAGGGTAGGCAAGGCGGGTTGTATAATGTGTGTGAGTTCCGGCACCTTTTTTTTTTTTTTTTTTTTTTTTTTTTACAAAAAAAGCACTGACAGAGTGTAAGGACCTGAGAAAAAAGAGAAATGCCAGAGTAATCTTTAAAAAAAAACAGAATGAAAAAAGTATTCTCTCCAGCTCATTTCCTTGACAATAGTATCAATATTCCTAACTGGGGAAGACTTTAACTTCAAACAGTGCTGTTTATGACCTCTCATAGTCATCCCTATGTGACATCCATTACTCTGGGAGTTGGTCCACATCTCCTCAAGCTGCCATGGTTGAGAAACACTTTTGTAGCAGCTTAAGTCATCCCACTTGGCTTGGGGATCTTCCTTTTTCCCTTAAAAGTGTGGGCATTCCAACTAAAGAGAGAATGCCAAGGTTTATGCAGAGAAAGGACAACTCTCTAGCACAGCATTAGTATTCAAACAGACCTATCACATTTATTTGCCTGTTCCTCCCCTCCCCATCCTTTTGGTTTCTATAGCAACAGGAGGTTACTAACACTAGCTTCTACCTGAATATAATAATAATAATAATAATAATAATAATAATAATAATAATAATAATAATAATAATAATAATAATAATAATAATAATAATAATAATAATAATAATAAAAAAACCTACTTTCTATTTCCCAAGATTAAGGAAGATGGTTTCTGGACAATATGATACTTCTTGCATTTGATCAATACATTATTATGCTCAAAGGTTCTCCTGCCTGTGGCGGGGGGGGGGGGAAGGATTTGCATTATTCTGAAGTGCAATCAAAATAAAACATGAGTATATAAAAACCTTTACTTGAAAAAGCGCTGCTCCTGCCCTTTCTTTTTTTAGCATGACTTACTCCCCAATCATTGCCTTTTTCTGAGTTCTTAAAAAAAAAAATAATCCAGAAACTTAGCAAATCAGAAATTGATGGGCCGATGACAATTTCTCATTCACCTTCCTGTTTCTGAATCTCCAAAATGCACAAAATAAGTTAATATAAGGCCCACAATATATAACTAGTAGTTATATAGTATAATAGTATATAGTATAGTAGTAATATAACTTCTGCCATTCCACAAGACAGAAATCCTGCCTTTCATGCCTCCAGCATATAGTTGTGTATTTTTATTGCTGTTGTTTCATTCTGGGGGAAAAAGTGCAACCTGAGAAGCCAGATGCCATTTTGTAACGTTCTGAGATAACAGAAACATCTAGAAGAATCCAGCTTAGTCTGTGATGCAGGTTCTTCTGAAGACAAAATCTATATCCTATACATAACATCACTGTTTCACTTTATCCTGTTCTTTAATAAAGTATCAAGATTTACGTTTATGGTCTGGCTTATTAAAGGATAGGAGGGTCTAGCTGCATGTCGAACTACACACTGTCAACTCTACAACGAACCTGGCTGCAGCCATCTTGCTCATTCTAGGTTGCCACAAAGATGGGAGGGGGTGTGGAGGATTTCTGCTAGTCTAAACAATTCAATGTCCCGTGGGAACCAAGGTCATTTCTGCCGGTTAGATTGGGAGGGGGAGCCATTGGGTAGAAAGCCTGCCAAACTATTCTATTGGGAAACGTAACTGATTGCATAGCACTGGGGTGGAAAGTTTAACCTTGTAATAGCGTAACTCTTTGGAGGGAATTTCAGACTTGGTTTCACTTTTGACTATGCCAATACTATGTAACCAGTAAACATGTTCTTTGAGGAAACCTCTAGCCTCAGAGTTCTGATTTATTTGGTCTTGTCTAGTCAAACCATGACACACACAGGGTAAAGTATAATGAGGACAGAACACTGCCTCTGAAACCAAAGCAGATAATACAGTCTGTGGTTCAGACTGCAGGTTGCCTCACATACACATTCTTTATTTTATCTTGCTCTCTCACACAGTCACCTGGGCTGCATCCTCCATTGTTAGGAGAAGACATTTGGCCTTTGGACTCCTTGTGTTGTGCTATCCAAGCCACAGCCTGGAGGGATACTAAATAACAGAAAGAAAACTCTCTAGAAGCTAAATCTCTATTAACCTTACCAACCACATTAGACATGAATACCAGGCATTGCTAAAAACCATATTTCTTGTTTCCATGGCAATCACCAACAAAGAATTCAAGAGGCTCTTGATGCGTCTGCTGCTTAAAGAAAATCTGAAAAATCTCTGTCTGAAAAATCTGAGGTGTGTGTGGGACCAAAAAAGAGTAAAGTCAACTGTAAATTAGGGTGTTCAGATGTTTCTCAGTGCATTTGATAAGAAAATATGCATCAAAGGTTACATGTTCCATTGAACAATAGCTATTATGGTACTCAGCTATTAGAATTAAAAATCCCCACAATACATTAAGGTACCCATTAAAGTAATTTTATCAACATGCCACCCAGTTATATATTTCATAGACCTGAAAGAAATAAAAATCTACTTCTCTGGGAACTGTTCATTAGTTTATACCTTGCTTCTTCCTTACTCGCTTCTATATTATACTAGGATACTTGAACATGCCTTAACCCTGAAAATTGCATTTCATCCTTGTTTAAACTGTACTGATAGTTTGCCCGCACATTGAAAAGTTATGATGGACATCCATTGCTTATGACCTGAGACTTAACAAATATTTCCTAGCTGAAATTCCTTACTTGCAATGCAGGATTGAAATAAAAAGGTTTAATGTGTCATATGAGAGAAGCCAATGAAATAACCAGATGGTGTATGCCAATCATGAATAAAGTCTCTCTCATCAGCTCCAGCTTGGCTAATGGGAAGAGGAGCTGCGAATTACAGTTCAGGACCATCTAGTCTGTTTGTTTATTCATGTCAGAAGCATCACAATTAAAATGAGGCATACTATACAACATAAAATTTAAAATATAAAATACAAGATTAAAATATATACAAGTTAAACAAATCTTGCCCAGAAACTAGCATCATTAATTGCATTCTGTCGTGCTGCCATGAAATCCTCAAATGTACACTGATTAGGACACAAAGGGCATGTATACATATGTATTGTTGTCTGCATGTCACCACAATTTTAAAGGGCAGAAGCCACCTAATAGCCCCATTTGTTCAGAGTGTTTCTGAATCTTCTTGTTACCCGTGCATAGTCTATACAAAGATTTCCATATTATTAGCTTCAGCCAGACTCAGGTGCCGGTTCCTCCATTGGGTCCATCCAATGTTGGTCCTTTGTAGTTTTCCATAAGTCCACTCTGCTTTCAAATTCTTCAAAATCTTCCATCAACCTAAGGAAGCTTGTCCTGGATTTTAATCTCTGATGAGCTGGTTATAGACCATAGAGAGGGGATTGTCTAGATATTGATGATTTGAGCCTCTCTCTATATCCTGTTTCTTCTCTATAAACAGCAAATGGGTCAATGCCGGCTAAATGGAACATCTAGTTCCCTCTCTTTAACATGTAATTTAGGCAGAAGTGAGACTTTCTTCTGTATATTTCTTAATAAATCTATTTTTACTTCTAATAAACAAATTTGAGGGCAGGAGGGCCCCTTTCTCAAGTGCTATTTTGGCCTCATGGAATGTCCTACTTAGAATAGTTTGTTATGGTTATCTTTAATTAGTTTTACTTAGAATTACTTATATCGATAGTTATTTTATGTTATGTTATGTTATGTTGTGTTGTGTTGTGTTGTGTTGTGTTAGGTTAGGTTTTTATGTTGTTATGCAATTACATTAATTGGTATTTTTTATTTGGTTCTCTTAAATGTTTTATCATTGATACAATTTATCCTCATATAATTATACATTTGATTGGTTATTGATTATTTCAATGTATTTATATTTACCATACATTGTAACTTTTACAGATGTGCTTGTCACCCAGTCATTCTTCCCTCCTGAACTTGGGACCCAAACAGTGTCATAGGCAGCTTGCCATGTGTTTGAGCTCAAACACACAAAGATATAGCATAAGAGAAAAACAGAGAGAGAAATACATATTACAGCAGTACTTTGGTACTCAACTGCTTTGAAATTCATCAAATTTGGTACTCAAAACATTTTGATGCAAAATATTGTAAATATTTGCAATATTTGTTTTGCTAAGGACAGTGATCTTCCCAAATGATTCCTTGCTATCTCCTGCTGAAGTACCTTAGGGCAGAAGATATACTATATATATCTCTGCCTTAAATTAGGCCTCACAATCTCTATGGCATAGGCAATTTTTAAGAGGTTTCCTAAAGGTTGTGAGACTTGGGACTTTGAAAGGCAAGGTTTACAGAGTGTAGGGCTAGCCAGAGAAGGCCCCCGCCGAGTCCCCACTTCTTTACTTCATATAGGATGGAGAGCTTCTTGTTGCTGTCCTGTGGAAACGCAGGGGTGGGCAAAATCCTTCTGGGAGAGGTGGTTCTGTGGGTATCTGAAATCAAAGCCATAATTTACATATTACTGTTGTTTTTAAATTGTATGTCCTTGTTGTTTTAACCAGGAATTGTTCCAGATCTATTTTTGATAATATGGCATTATAGAAATTTAGAAAACAAAACAAAACTTAATAAATATTTCATAGCCTTAACTCCCTCCTCCCCCCTCCCACAATTATTTCTGAAGATGCCTTTGTGGCTTATCAGTCTGGAAACATCCCAGAGAAACTGTGGGTGGCAATGTTATAAATACCTTCAAATAGTGAGTAATTTGAGTTGTATCATGTAACAATGAGTCTCTTTTTACATAAAAGAAGGAAAAAATAAATTTGCAATAATGCTGCTTTTTGCTTATAGAAGCACAGTTCTAAAGAGCTAGACCTTGTGAGTAACTGACCAGCTCAAGCTGGTTCTGTTTTCCTTTGCACATCAAAGGGTATCTGTTTTTCTATATTTACAAAATATTGTAAATATTTGCGATATTTGTTTTGCTAAGGACGGTGATCCTCCCAAAATGATTCCTTGCTATCTCCTGCTGAAGTACCTTAGGGCAGAAGATATACTATATAAAAATATTAATTAGAGAAGAATAAAAACAGAAGCAGCAATAAAAATAACAGATTCAGACTTGCTGGCAGAACACCAAACGCTTACATCAACAACTCAAGGGATCCTAATTACTCTTTGAAATTAAGAATTACTTGTACTAGATGCCACCCAAAGAATAGAGGCGAGGGACAGATTGGAACTTCCCCAAGTGTCAGTTCCAGAGCTTTGTCATTGCCGTGGAAAATGCTCAGTCTTAGGCAACCTCTCCTATCACAGAATGGAACCAAACCTTGGATCTTTGATATAGAGTCAAATGAAAGAAAGAAAGAAAGAAAGAAAGAAAGAAAGAAAGAAAGAAAGAAAGAAAGAAAGAAAGAAAGAAAGAAAGAAAGAAAGAAAGAAAGAAATGGGGGGGGAGAATCTTTATACAACCTTGGGCAACCCACTCATTCTAGACTTCATTGCTGTATTTAAGACACCTTGTCTTCAGCATTATCTTCAAGCAATCTGTCCGGATTCAGATCCTTCTAAGTCAGGGATGTCAAACTCAATTTCATTGAGGGCCGCATCAGCATTGCGGTTGCCCTCAGGGGGGCGGGTGGATGTGGCCAGGGTGGGTGCGGTCTACTGGGTGGGCGTGGATGGAGTGGGTGTGGCCTACTGGGTGGGTGTGGCCAGCTCTACATCGTTCGCGTCAAGGGTGCCTGTGGGGTCCTGGGCAGGAGTGGGACAGATCTGAGGATCTCTGGCAGAAGGGGGTGGGACCAGGGCAAGTGCCAAGGCATGGTCCACTGGAGGAGCCTCATTGTTCCTCTCAGGCCATGCGGGGGGTTGGGGTTGGTGGTGTGGGCTGCCCGGAGCCCTGGGCAGCAGAGGTCAAATGCCCAGCCTGGCCCTTGAGCACCCACGGCACCAAGCTCAGCCCCACTTCCTCAAGGCTGCTGCTCAAGGTTCTCCTGGTTCCTCGCTGTTTCCAGACAGCCTTGAGGAGCTAAGACTGAATGTGTTTCAGCATAGATGGCCACCACAAAATTGTACATTGGCTCCCGGCTGGCCTGGGCCAGGGCCAAGGCAGAGGGGGCCGTTCCCTCACTGTTTCCAGGATGGCTTCGTGGGCCACATGAAACCACTTCGCTGGCCGCATCCGGCCCCCGGGCCTTGTGTTTGACATGTCTGATCTAAGTCGATGCTTCCATGAAGTATTCACACCTCAGCAGTTCCTGAATTCAGTTAGAAGGTTAGTGCTAAGGGCCCTAGTCCAGGGAACCTTCTAAAAAACAAGAAATGTTTTGTATTGTACCTGCAGCAGGTTACTGTTCTCTCTTTCTTCATATTACTTGCTCATGATGGCAGTATACGAGGGCAGGCAAAACTTCCACTACTTTCCTTTGTCATCCTCCTTGAAAAGGCTGGGTTCTGAGAGGTATAAAGGCTTAGCTCATAGAGCAGTAAACCTGCTTTAAATTTCTTTAGGATTTGTCATGTAAGTCAGAAATATTTCTTTATCTTGGCATTAAAAATGAATCCTAGGAAAGCAAATTTTCTCTGTTCCACATAGAAAACCTTGCCCTTAAATGCTTTTAAGAGAAAAGCAAGATGTTAGCAGCTAAATGCAGGTTGTTGACTGCATTATTTTCAGACATGTCATCTGCCACTGATTTCTACTTTTAGCTGCCAAAATAAGGTCTGTTTTGATTCATTCTGTCCGGGATGAGCCACTGGGGCAAGCATGCAATCAAGTTTTTTTTTAAAAAAAACAAAAAACCTCCATCTTGTGAATGGCCTTGTCAAGCTCCTTGAGAGTGAACATTTGGGAGACCAAAACATTCTCTTCCACATCTTCTTACATCTTAGAAACTTCTCTTGTGATTATGCAGAAAAAGGGCTATGTTAAAATTGCAAGAAAGGAGGAAAAGAAAATGACAATACAAAATGAGTTCCCCTAAGCAGCAAGTAATGATTAGAGTGCACAATTTGTCCTAAATTACACATAATATAATGGGGTTGGCTGTCTTATTATAGCAGGAGGGAGAGAGAATTAAAAAAAAAACCTCCCTCAAATGAGCTGAAAACTCCTTCAGCTATACCATCTCTAAATAGTAAATTAAATAGCCCTCCTGATGGCTTGATTTGGGTTCTGCTGACATCATCCAGTAAATGCCTAAGAAAATTTAGTCTGTGGTAACCTTTGACAACACACACCTTTTCAGAAATAATGGATAAAAACTCTGACCATTTCCTTTCATTACAATGTGCAATTTATGCTGAAGATAAAAAGATAAACAACTTGTTCTTGTTGATGAATAATCAAAGGTGTTTATCTAGCCAGTTCTGTCTGGCTCATAGTTGACGTCAGTGTTGTTTTTTTTTCCTAGCCCAGAACATCTCTTTGCTTACCTTAAGTGAAATATGGCAGACAGGACAGGTCATTCAGAAAGGTGAAGGAGCACCATTCTCACAAGATGCTTGATGATGCCGGTCCAGAAGCTCACCTCCTCCCAGTAAAGTGGGGAGCCAAACAGAAGGAAGGATAATCTCCACGCACTACAGAAGGACATGTCTCAGCATGTTGGTCCTCTCAGTCCCACTTTCTACTTCTCCGTTTTTCCCACACTTACTTGTCTAAGAACCACTTATTATAAATTCAAATAACATCACTTGGGACAATATGGAAATGGTTAACCCTTGCCTTCTTTGGGGTATACTTTTATTACTTCCCAAACTGGTCTAAAATCTGAAAATTTCTGGTGGATCCTCTTCCAAATAGCATCGAGATTTGATCTTGCTAAACTTTTTTCAAGATCAGCCAAGGCGATCAGGGGCATCATCCATTGTGACTGGCTATGGGACAGGTTTTTGCTAATAGGTTACATTTGAATTGCCATTTATGCTCACATATCTGTAGAAGCCTTCTTGAAGTCTTCACAGCTTCATCTCTAGGATGGAACTTCTGCATCATACCATTTACTTTTCTCCTTGGACTAACTCATCATCCAACCTGCCGTGAGAACAGAAATAAGTATGTGCATCAAGCTGCTGCCAAACATGGGACTCCAGATGACTTTAGTGCCATTGACTGCATCCAGTTTTGATCACCATGTTATAAAAAAGATGTTGAGACTTTGGAAAGAGAGCAGAGAAGAGCAACAAAGATGATTAGGGATTGGAGGCTAAAACAGGGGTCCCCAACCCCCGGTCTGTGGACCAGTACTGGGCCGCAACATGCCAGCAACCAGTCCGCACAAACAAGGAAAGCCCCATCCACAAAATGCAGGCAGCATACAAAACCATGCCACCTCTGGTCTGCAGAAAAACCTCTCTCCACGTAACCCGTCCCTGGTGCCCAAAAGGTTGGGGACCTGGGGCTAAAACATATAAAGAACTGTTGCAGAATTGGGTATGTCTAGTTTAATAAAAATAAGGAATTGGGGTGACATGATAGCAGGGTTCCAATATTTGAGAGGCTGCCACAAAGAAGAGGGAGTCAAGCTATTCTCCAAAGTACATGAAGGCAGGACAAGAAGCAACGGATGGAAACTAACCAAAGAGAGAAGCAACCTAGAACTAGGGGGAAATTTTCTAACAGTGAGAGCAATTAACCAGCAGAACGGATCGCCTTCAGAAGTTGTGGGTGCTCCATCACTGGAGGCTTCTAAGAAGAGATTGGACAGCCATTTGTCTGGAAATGGTAACTGCAGTGGTGGGATTCTGCCAATTCGCACCAGTTTGGCAGAACCGGTAGCTATTTTTTTGTTGCCCAGGCCGAGAATGGACTTCCGGAAGCAGCATCCACACAGAGAACAAATTCACATATTTGAATCCCACCACTGGGTAAAGGATCTCCTGCTTGAGCAAGGGGTTGGACTAGAAGATCTTCAAGGTCCCCTCCAACTATTACTCTGTTATTCTATGTCATTAAAACAAAAAATTAAGTGACACAGGCTGTGATTTCAGCTGAAAGAAAGCAGTGTTCTCAGCCAGGATTATTTCTTTTTATACCTTGTCAATGTGCAGCAGTAATTGTTCTGTCCTTAAAAATAAAAGAGCAGCACTTGCAGAAGCAAAGGGTTATCTCTGGCTTAAAATAAAGCAGTACAATAAAAGGAAAAGCAACAGGCATGGCTTGTTCCTGATGCCTGACTACCTGTAGTTCTTACTTTGTCTTTAATAGGACATTCCTCTGGGTACATATCAATTTCTGCTACATCTAAGGGTTTCTGGTGGATTTGACCATTCATCTTTTGAACCTGGATCTGCCAGTCATGTAGAAAGTGTTGTTCCTGATAGTAATGGTGGAGATTTAATACTAGCTGGGAATTATGGGCCCTGATATAGCCCTGGAGAGTATCAATTGTGCTCTGCAGTTGCATCCAGCATCGCCTATGCTCCCAAACCTACCTTTAGCACAGTGTTTCTCAACCTTGACAATTTTAAGGCATGTGGACTTCAACTCCCAGAATTCCACAGCCAGCAAAGCTGGCTGTGGAATTCTGGGAGTTGAAGTCCACATGCCTTAAAATTGTCAAGGTTGAGAAACACTGCAGCACATAGCCTAAAGATGCCGAATGTGACATTGCTGCCAAACATTTCCCTCATGCACTTACAGAAAAAAAAGCAGCCTAATGATAGCCTTCAGCGGGCAGAAAAAAAAAATTAATTTTATACTGAGAAATGACCAGCTTCATTTTGGCTGTCGAGGCTTAGCTTTTAATTATTCAAAATGAAGTTATTTTATGCAGACTATAATTTTCATACACAAACATGCACACACCGACTGGAAGTTTTCATCTGAATGGAGCTCCATCATCCAATGAAATCATGTTGGCACTCATTAAAATTGCCAACTGCTATCAGCCATTTTTTTGCTTGGGTTTCCCTTAGCTGAAATTCAGTTTAGTGCTTCCCAAACAGGCGTCCTTCAGTTATGATGAATTATGATTCCCATCATCCCCTGATAACAGGCATTGAAGATGGGCACTGATACAGACCCATCAAATTGTCACTATACATCACTATAATATATTATTTAAGTCTGTTCCTATATTGATGCCTACAATGTTTGGAAAGGAAAAAGAAATAGTGTAAATTTATGCAATTGTAAAAATGCACATACTATTAATAACTCTGCTTATTACAGGACATGGAGAAAATCTGTGTGATTGCTAAGAGTCAACAAGACTTGATGGCATGTAATCAGTTAATCAATTATAGGACCCATGGATAATTTGCTCTGATATAAACTTATAATGTGGGCCCTCTCCTACACACATAAGCCACAATTATTTCATCCTGTGCATATTATCCCATCGGCGATTACATCAAATGTGTCTGTTTTAATCACAAAATTAATAAAGTTGTAAATAGTGGCTTTTGATATTTGCTTTGCAACACGCCAGCTTTCTCTTTTTTAAAATTAAACTTTTCAAAAATTAAAATCAGATAATGCAGGAAGCCTGGTGGATGCCAAAAGTAATGCACTATGCCAGTGATGGCGAACCTTTTAGAGACCGAGTGCCCAAACCACAACCCAAAACCCACTTATTTATCACAAAGTGCCAGGGCCACATCAGCATTGTGGTGCCCTGGGGGGGCACTGGGTGGGCATGGCTCCAGTTGTCACGGCAGACTGGGTGGGCATGGCTAGGGTGAGCATGGCCACCTCAATGTTGCTCATGGGGGAAATGCCTATGGGGGCCGGGCAGGGTTGGGGGAGATCCAGGGGGTCTCTGGCAGGTGGGGCAGTGGGCAGGAGGCCCAGCATAGATGGGAGAAGGCATGCAATCCTAGCTGGGACTGGGGGGCCATGGCGCTGATAGGGATCCGGCTTTTCCTGCTCGGGGTGGCCTTTGGCTTGCTGGGTGTGGGCATGCTCTATCACCTCTAGTCGAGCTTGCTAGCTGGCTGCTTTGCCTCCTTTGTGCTGGGTGGGGCTGCCGCTCTGGGTGGCGGCGGCCTAATGGACCTGCATAAGCTGCTGGCAATGGCAGCGTGCGTGCCCCATAGGTTCGCCACCACTGCACTATGCCAAATATTAGTTGTGCTCTGTCTTAATAACTACAGTATAACAATGTTTATGCTTTTTAAAACTAACACAATTCTACCATTGCACTGTCACCATTTCCCCAACTAGGAGTTTAGCCTCACTCCCAAACAGCCCCAAAAGCCCATGATTTTCTTAAGCCAGTTTATAGTCAAGCCATCACAAGCTTAAATCAAGAACAGCTTAAATTATGATGGTAGTTATTTAGTATTAGGCCATGTATTTTTGTTCTTGGCTTACAGATGGATGAAATCTGATCGGTCTGGGCTGGATCTATATTTAAAAAAAAGGAAGTTGTTGATTCCCAAACATGACTGATTCTCAGGAGCCTGAGATGCAGATACAGGTAATCCTTGCTGCCTTGTTTAGTGACCATTTCAAGTTACAATGGCACTGGAAAAGTAACCTTATGACTTGTCCTCATATTTATGGCTGTTGTAGAGTCAGTCAAGATTCAGGTGCTTTACATGTAGCAGGCGTTTACAAAGTCATCTTGCAGTGAGATGGGCAGCAAACAAATTTAATAAATAAATAAACAAACAAACAAACAATGCAGGGCCCTGAAGTCATGTGATCACCATTAGCACACTTCACAGCCAGCTTCTAGCAAGCAGAGTCAATGAAGAAGCCATCAGTAAAATCACAATGTGGTGTCTCACTTAACAACTGCATTGCTTAACATCAGAGTTCCTGGTCCCAATTATGATTGTTAAGGACCAGCTAAATTGAGCTGAGCAATCCCCGATCTATCTTTCTACTGCTTTCCTTGTGGTTAGAAAACCAGAAATAATTAATAATTACTACTTTACAGAAGTAAAATAGCATTCTAGCTGAAAGAGTCAGCCCAAATCAATGGTAAGCAATCAACTGATTCCTAATTCGAAAAATGATTTTCCCAGAAAGGTTTACTTTGCAAAATCAAGGCATAGCATATGGGAGCATATTTTGCACTGAGATTTTGCACTTATCACACTTTTTTAGACTAATTAGTACTACTATTTTTCAGACTAATTTTGCTAAATGCAAAATCTGATCATGCATCTCATTGGCAATTTACATTTAAATATATAGAAATTAGCTGTCCTAGTTGGCTGTTATAAAGGGGCACAGACCTTTTAATCAAATTAATAGCCATGTTCTTTTGTACTATGCTGATAGTTTATTTAATTAACTACTTAGGGTCATAAATTTCTAATGAGGTTTTCAGACCAGCAAATAAGCAATAGTATTCATTATCTTCCTATTAAGTCCTTTACAAATAATATTTAACCATGTGAAAATTATGTTGTGCAGCTATTCTTTTATTAAGCATTAAAATCCCTGCTACTTGTACATGAAAATGCTCAGTACTAAAATCTGTGCTAACGATTTGTGCTCCCTGTGAAATTCATATATTACTTATTTTAATTTTTGAAAAATAAATCTAGGCCTTGATCTTTGGCAATCATGAAAAATAATTCTGTAATGGCAGAATTAGAACACTAAGATCCTTCTCCTTTCCCCCCTTTCTCCTTCTCTTCCTCTTCTCTTTTTCAGTCATCACCTGTTAAGCCATGATTTATGGAGAAAGTTCCAAGTGGCTGAAATTATTTACAAACAATTATAGCTTGGACGACACATTGTCCTTAACCCAAAGCAAACAGATTACATTTTGGCTTAGTACAGTATAATATGTGAACTCAGCATTCGCTTTTATGAAGATGTATCATTTTAAAAGAGGGCTTCCTGAAACATAGTGTGGATGGATTGGCACATCACACACAAATATGGTTTGCTTGCTTAGCATTTTGCATGAATCTAGCCACTGCAGCTTGTCATACAGTAGTAAAACAGGTTAGGGCTACCATATCTGAATTTCATAAATCCAGGTGGCCACAAGATGGCACCATTTTCTCTGCTTCTAGTGCCATGTGTCCATTCTACAGAGTTTTGCATTTAACATTATATATAGCAGTTCTGTTAACGAAGTCTTAGCCATAAGCTCTCAGAAAAATCTAACCGTTTTCTACAATGAATTTTTCAACGGAATTTATTTTGCAAAGCCTAGTAAAGACAAGATAAATCTCCATTCAGAGTGAAAAATAATTTGTGGTGTAGACATTTCTACTTAAAAATATTCAGTATGTCTAGTCGCACACAAGTTCAGACAATATTATGTCTGAAATTAAAAGATGCTGTTTTCTTTCTATGAAATTCTGCGGTGTTGCCCAGTTCAGAACTGCTGGACAGTGTTGATGGCAATACTTTTTAAATTACAGTAGCCCTCATGATTGTAACTTGTAATTGCAAACATCTTCTGTAAGATTGTTTTTAGGAAAAGCTTGACCCACAATTGATTGACATGGGTTGTAATGATAATGTCTTTACTCATCCAGACAATAATTAGATCACAGAAAGTTCCTCCAAATTTGAAACCAGAATAGGTAAGGACTTTTGAAACAACTAACATTTCCTTGGGGTGACTGAAAATGTTTCATCTTGGATTCTTTCATTGAAAGAAAAAGAGGATTATTGCTTAAACCCTGTCACCTTGAAGGATCTTCTATCATACAGTTCCACAATTTCTTCATAAGTCAAACCTCCTTTGAGTTCTGAGTCCAGTTCTGGGCCCCAGAACAAACTAGAATAGATACAAGTTAGAACAATGAAGATGATCAGGAGTCTGATCATGATATTATAAGTGACTGAGGGAGCTAGAGATGTTTAGGAAATAAATGACACAGTTGAACAGGAGTATTATCACACTTTTGAGACTGGACAAAGATGAAGGCATCTGTTGTGAATGAGTGAATCTGAACTTCTGTAAATGGTTGGATTCAATGATTAAATTTGAGAAACATTCAAGTTACTACATTTATGAAGTAGATTCCATATTCTGTAAAACAAGTTCAATTATCATTAGCATCTTTTCAGATCCATTCAAAAGCAATCAGCAGAGTAATGAACAATCTGACTCAGTGGTGGGATTCAGCTGGTTCACACCACTTCGACAGAGCCAGTAGCTAATTTTGTGTTGCCCAGGCCCAGAATGGACTTCCAGAAGCGGCATCCACACAGAGAACGGGTTGTTCACATATTTGAATCCCACCACTGAATCTGATCCTATACACATACACATCTCCTATCCTTGTGTCATAACATTCATTTGCCTCCTGTACTGAACTGCTGACCATGAACTGCTGACCATGGGATAACCATAACCTTTTATGTGTCAGTAATTATTAATGATCCATAAGAAAACCTGACATCTTATTCAAGGATTGCTTTACTCAAGAACCTTTACTGAGGAACTTTGAAGCATTTCGAATAAATTCATTTTTAAATCTGGTGTGTGTGTGTGTGTGTGTGTGTGTGTAGGATCAGACTGTTCATTACTGATTGCTTTTGAAAGAACCTGAAAAGATGCTGATGAAAATGGCTCTTGTTTTCATAAACTTATATAATTGTGTTTTACTATATTTCTTAAGTCAAATGTTACCATTAGTTACTGTTATGTTCACTTTGATGTTTTGGGGTATATTTCAGTGGTGGGATTCAAATATGTGAACAACCGGTTCTCTGTGTGGATGCCACTTCCAGAAGTCCATTCTGGGCCTGGGCAACAAAAAATTAGCTACCAGTTCTGCCAAAGTGGTGCGAACCGGCTGAATCCCACCACTGGTATATCTAATACTGTGTGAGGATATTTAGAAAGGATTTTCTACACCAGTACTTTAGAATTGTGGGAATTCCACGCCTTCAGGGGAATTTGTTCAATTTATCTATTACTGTGGTTTAATTGGCTCCTCCCACCCCACCCCACCCCAGTTTTATTCCTCTTGATTTTTTTTCTCTGTGTTTCTTCTTACCAGCCTCATGCTTACTCTTCTTTCTGTCCCTTTCTCTTTACCTGGATATACCACAGGCACTTTTTTTTTCTCTTTTGTTTTTTTTTTAAGAGTTTGGGTACACTTTAAAGCAAATCTACAGTGCAATGTTCTATGTTTCCTTTTTTTTTTAAGGGATCAAGACAATATGATAAGGGTGAAGAATATTGTAGCTCTATTTATATATCTGTGGGGGGGAGGGGGCTCCAAGATTAAGAATCCTAAACTTTGGCTAATAATGTTGCCCTGATGACATCACTGTTTCCAAGCAATTACAAATGAAACAAAAACAAAAACATTTCAAGTAAGGCCATACAGAGAAATCTGGTAGGCATAAGCATTTACCATTCAACACTTTAATCTTAATCATTCCCATGTATATCACTTATTCTTGAAAACAGTTTTGATTTATAATTTTAATCACTGCCATCAAATGTAAAAATATACTGTGTAAAAGTGCAATATGTGCAGCCACATCTAACTTTCAACTTTGGTGAAGAAGGGCATCAGAAAAAAACATAAGTTAAGGTTAATCTTAACCAAAGGACCAAGAAAGAATAAAGAACAAAGCAGCTGAATACAAGACAATTCTAACCTAATACTTACATTTGGCGTTCAAAATATACCCTGTTCCACTACATAAATCAACATGTATGCAATGTATCCAAATACTCATTTTGAATGAAGATAGAAGATAGAACTACTTATTTCTCATTTGACTTCCTCAGGAAAAAAAATAAAGAAAACTGTCATGATCCTGTCATGATCACAGGATTATATGGGATGAGCTGGATCCAGTCTTGGAATGGGAATGAGAAGGCCGCCATGTTACATGTTTCTTTGTATTGGTTCAAAGAAATGGTGTTTGTGTTCCATTTGTAGCTCAATGTTTTCTGAGATACCCACAGGATTATTGTCTGCCAAAGTAAAATGGGTAATTAGTCGTGAGGCCTTGTGGGATGAGAGGCTTGACTTCTTTCTCTGATAAAAATAGTTCCCAATATGGAGTCGTAATTTCTCATGGAGGGAAGCATAAATGAAAGGATTGAAACAGGCTGAACTCATGGCAGCCACATGACATGAAACTTGGATGACATTCACATATCGCTTGTTTAGGATAGCAAACTCTTCATCCATATCTCTAATCAAATTAACCACCTGGAGGGGGAGCCAACAAAGACCAAAACACAGGATCGAAACCACCAGGATCTGGAAGGTCTTTTCTTTTTTTGTCGTCCACTTTTCTTGGTTCTGACATACAGCTCCGGGGATCTTTCTCTTCTGGAGATGATAAGAAATGGCACAATAAGAGAACAACACAGCAGAAAGTGGAAGCATGTAAGAGAGGAGGAGCATCAGGCAAGAGTACAGCTGTCTCTCTGTCTTCCGGTGCAACCAGATTTCTTCACAGATAATCATGTCATGGCCAATACTGTTGAGATCTAGGTAGTGGGTATGTAAATAGGTCGGTAGAGAAACCAAAAGAGATAAGAGCCAAATAGCAGCCACAATATAGATACAGGACTTGCATCTTACCCTTTGGCGAATGGGATGCACAATTACAATATATCGATCAACGGCAATGGCTGTAAGTGACAGGACAGACACAAACACAGTAGTCCCTTGCATCAGGGTGACAAAGTAGCACATGAACACTCCAAAAAGCCAGCCTCGGCTTTCAAAGGCATACACGGCGGTCAGTGGAACACAAAAAATGCACATAATCAGATCGGCAGCTGCCAAGTTCCCAATAAGAAAATCTGTGGTGCTCTGCAGCTTTTTAGTGAAGCTGATGAGACAGAGGAGGAGAAGATTCCCTGTGCAGGCCACGGTCACCAAGAGAGCATAGAGAGGAATGAAAAGTGGCTTCAGCTCAAAGAGGAGATCCAGGCCAGTGAATAAGAGATCTGAGCTATTAGAACAGGAGTCATTCAAGGGCTGGGAATGGACCGCCATGTCAGAATCTGATCTCGAGGATCTTTTACATTAAAAAGAAAAGGGGGAAATTTCTTTTAAAAAGAAAATAGAAAGAGAAATTGGCATTTCTTGTGGAAATGCCTGACTCTATTTATTCAGTAGGTCACCAAGACATGGGGAAGCGTAGAAGGGAAACAGTGCACCTAGAGGGTGCAAAATAATTTCTCATCTGTTTTCAAGATGTCGCAGCTCTCGGTCTTCATCTTCTAGCACTCTTAGGAACACTTTAAAATTCATTGCTTGTAACTTCTTGACATCTCACATTTCATTAGACTTCCTCTGAGGGTATTCTTTCTCTCAGAAGGATTTTCCAAGGCTTCTGAAATACTTTTATTTGCAGCTATAAACAGGCCCTTTTCCCCCAGTCTCTCCCTCTGGATTCCTTCTGCTTTTTGCCTTTCTCTCTGATTAATCCTGGATGGCAAATCAATCTGAGCTTGACAATTAGACTGGGCAATTCTTATGTCAAACTTTACTTAAAATTCACTTGTTGCATGAAGTTATGGGTTTCACTGCATCTTCACTTACGTTTGTTCATACTGACCTGCATAAACATAAATAAATGGCAATAGGGAATAATTCCAAAAACGTTATCTTAAAGGATTTGATAAGAACAACACTGCATTTTAAAGGTTCATTTTCCTAAAATGCTAGCTTCCACATTCAGTTAATGTTAATTACTACTTCATTAATTCCTCAGTTAGGTGTGTATACCTATTGTCTATATCTATCATCTATAACATATACATCTCTAGCTCTATATCTATATATATATCATCTATAACATCTATCTACATCTATATATCTAATCTATCTGTATATATAAAAGTAAAGATAAAGGTTTCCCCTGTCCAGTCATATCCAAACTCTAGGAGGCAGTACTCGTCTCTGTTTCTTAGCTGAGGGAGCCAGCATTGTCAGAAGATATTTCCTTGGTCATGCGGTGATCATGATTATATGCTGAGGCACACTGAATGCTGTTACCTTCTCACCAAAGTGGTATCAATTTATTTTACTTGCCTTTACATGCTTTTGAACTGCTAGGAGCTGGGGATAAGAATAGAATAGAATAGAATAGAATAGAATAGAATAGAATAGAATAGAATAGAATAGAATAGAATAGAATAGGAATTCTTTATTGGCCAAGTGCGGTTGGACACACACTCAGTATACAAGCAATAGTGATAAATCATGATCATAATCAACATAAAAATACATTCATCATAAATTATAAAATACAACACATTCATCATAAATCATAAGATGCAACGCTTAGTGATAGTCATAGGATACTAGCTAAGCAAACAACATAAATCATACTAGGATATTAAATAAAACAATATAAATTGTAAGATACAAGCAACAAAGTTATAGTCATAAGAAGATAAGGATAGGTAATAGGAAAGATGAGGAGAATAATAGTAATACAGCTTTACTAAGTAGTTTGACAGTGTTGTAGGAATTAGTTGTTTAGCAGAGTGATGGCATGGGGGGGAAAATGGAACCTCACCCCATCGCACAAAGCTCAGGCCTTGAACCCAGGCTCTCAGCTTCTTTAACCACTGAGCCATAGAAGATGGCTTGATAGAAGATAGATAGATAGATAGATAGATAGATAGATAGATAGATAGATAGATAGATAGATAGATAGATAGATAGATAGATAGATATTACTTCTATTGCATGTGTCCCATTGACCAAAACTCTTATTTGCATTAATTGCATATTTCTTTTTTTGTATAAATTGTATTAATTTTTATAGGGTTAGGAATGAGGTAGGATCAGGATTGGGGTTGGGATTTGGGTTAGGATTAGGGTTGGGGTTGGGGTTTTTCCAAATAACATTCTCAATATTTAGCAAATAGTATAATGTCTGGGTTCATGTGTTTAACAAAAAATAATAGATAATAGTTAATTATCATAAACAATATGTTAATTAATCACTCAATTGTCTTCTTGCTAATATATATTCAAAGTTACATATCACATTCTTTTCTCTCTAACTCTCTAGCCATTGATAGAAATTATCCCATGTTCTTCTTCTTCTCTTTTATCTTTAAAGTCAATCTATCCATTTCTGCACATTCTAAAATTTTCTTAATTAATACTTGGTATACAGTTGGTAACTTTTCATTTTTCCAATGTTGGGCAAATACAATTCTTGCTGCAGTTAGTACGTGTAGAATTAATTATATACAATCTTTCTCATAATTTGCTGCTATTATTCCTAACAAAAATAATTCTGGCTTAAAGTCTATTTGTTTTTTAGTCATTTTCTCCAACCATAAATATATTTTTACCCAAAATCTTTTTGCTTTAGGGCATGTCCACCAGATATGATATTAAGTACCTGGTCTTTGTTTGCATTTCCAACACTTGTTTGAAGTATTTTTAAACATTTTTGCTAATCTCACTGGTGTCATATGCCATCTGTAAAACATTTTATATAAGTTTTCTTTATATGCCACTGCTTTAGTTAATTTAACATTTCTTTCCCATAACTTTTGCCAGTCTTCTAATTCTATATTATATCCAAAGTTCTTTGCCCATATTATCATCGTTTCTTTAACTTGTTCTTCCTCCATCTTTAAGTTTAACAGAAATTTATAGAGTTTCTTAATCAACTTTTCATCTGTTTTTAACAGTATCTGATCAAATTCTGTCTGTTCTTTATAGAATCCCATTGTTTTAGCATTTTTTTCATATCTCGTTTGAATTTGCAGATATGGCCACCATGATAATCAATACCTTGTTCTTGTAAATCTTGTCTGTCTTTCAATTTTCCTTCATTGTCCAAAATATCTTTATAAGTCACAGCTTTGTTATAATTAATTAAATTTGGGTAAGCGAAAGCTTCCATTGTTGAAAGCCATCCAGGTATCTTAATATAAATTTTTGCTTTTATTTTTTCCCATTCTGAAAGAAATGCATTTCTTATAAAGTGGTTTTGAAAGTATCTATGTATTTTATTCTTCCCATACCACAGAAAGGTATGTATTTTATTCTTCTCATACCAACCAATTTGTAGGTCATGCCCCTCTAGGTATAATAGTCTTTTGTCTCTAAGCGTTATCCATTCTTTACGTCATGTTAAAATAGTAGTATAGTATAACTTGGTAGTATAATGTCCAGTCCGGCAGTCCAAATCCTCCACTTTCTTTCACTTCTTGTAGCATTTTCAGTCTAATTCTAGCTTTTTGCCCTTGCCAGATAAATTTCAGTATTGTTGTATTCCAGTTCATCAAAAAAGGCTTTTCCCAGCCTTACAGGAATCGTTTGAAATAAAAAGAGTATTTTTGGTAAGATATTCATTTTCACTGTTGCTATTCTCCCCAGCATTTGAGAGTTGTAAGTTTTTCCACTTTTCCAGATCCAATTTTATTTCTTTTAGTAGCCTTGCATTAATTGCATATTTCTGA
Source organism: Protobothrops mucrosquamatus (assembly GCF_001527695.2). Taxonomy (NCBI): domain Eukaryota; kingdom Metazoa; phylum Chordata; class Lepidosauria; order Squamata; family Viperidae; genus Protobothrops; species Protobothrops mucrosquamatus. The sequence goes on along the minus strand of NW_015386608.1, from coordinate 264,240 downwards.
TCCATTCTATGATTTAGCTACACATACAGCCGTAAGTCCGGTGGAGGGAAAGATGTACCATTAGAAGTTTTTCTAATGTCAAACTGAAAACTGTTTCCTTACAATCTGCATTCATTTAGCTATCATCATGATTCATTAATGCAACAGAAAACAAGTTTGTTCCTTCTTCTAATTCCCACTTATTTCCCTGGGATTTAATCTGCAATTGTCTGTCCACAGGAATTAATAAGATGACTCAGATCTCAGTATGTTGTCTGGGAGTAGTAGGAAGCTTTACACATGATGGTAAGAGGCTTTTCTAAAACCTGAATCAAATTATGTTCTGATTAACATCTAGTTTGGAAGGTGAAAAATAGATAGCAGAATATGTTTTTCTCAAGTTAATGGAAGAATTAACTCTGGAAGAATTTATTAAGTAGTTCCTGTTTTAAAAGTAGTGACAATCGGATGTATCAGATTCATCCTCATTCCCAGACTACAAGGGGTCTCAGTCTAGATCACTTTTCCATGCTCCACCTAAAGCCAAATGGTGTCTTGCCCAAACAGACCCTGCTATTGCTGTATTACTACAATCTGCTATTGCAGATTGTGTTATATGTGAAGAAAACTGTAAGCTATAAACCATGTTTAAAGTACCAGTTCAACTCAGTTGTAATCTTTGAAATTTCTTTTCTTCTTTTCCTTTTTTTCATCATGATGAAAGTATTAACCCTAGGAGTTCTGCTGCTGCCATCAGACCCCTTTTTTGAACTGGACATTCTTTAATATTTGTTCTCTATCCATATAGAATCTGGTTTTGGCTCCATCTCTGTCATTTCTATATCTGTGTTAATGTGACTAGGAAGAAGACTGGGAAACTATAGACACAGTCTACAGTCAATTTATTAACATTTAAACATGGGATGAAAATATTATCAAATAGCATAAAATATGCTGTAAATACATTTCTCTTAACACAGTGTGTTCAATAGGGGTGAGTAGAGACTCTGATTTGAAGGGCAAAATTGGAACAGAACCAAATGCATTAATCCCCAAGATCATGAGTCAGCTGTGGAGGGCAGTTACAGAGCTCAGAAAAAAAATGTGGCTGCTTTAAGGAATTCCCAACAAATGTGAGAAATGTATGTCCGCAGCCACTCTGAATCACATTTTGCCTTTTGTATCCAGCTCTCTATACAGTGATGTCCTTGGTGCTCTATGAGCTTGGTGGTTTTCTTGCAAATGTTTCATTACCAAACTAGGTAACATCATCAGTACTCTCAGATTTCTACGCAGCTATATACAAGAGGGCTCATGGTCGTGCTACACCCCAGCTTGCTTAACAGTGATTTGCACTGTGTCCCAGGGAAAACAGTTCTGATGAACACTGGGGCATTCTGTTCTTGTTGTTGCTATAAACTGGAATACATCATTTCACTATTCTGGATGAGATGGTAGGTTTCTAAAAGTAAATCTTCCAGAAGTGGAAGTGATTTGTGGCATTCTGAAAGAAAAATGGGATATTCCAAGATTCCCTGGGATTGTTTCTTTGGTAGATCAAGATTCCCTGGGATTGTTTCTTTGGTAGATCAAGGTTATACAATTCATTCATTGTTAAATAAGCCATATTTGGTTTGCTAAGCCCTAAACTGTGGTTTACAATCTACAATATTTGGATTCACACAACACACTAAGCCAGAATCAAACAAAGGAGATTATGGCTTTATATAGTATAACACCTTGTTATTAAATGTGTATAGAATTTCAGCCTTTGAATGCTTCCACATATCAGAGATTGTTGACAGAAACCTATAAACCCAGCCGGACAACCCATGTCATTAAAATTATGCCACCAAAATTGATGACAACATGATTAAATTTCAGCAATGCAACTGTGAATCACTGAAGAGGGGATTTCAATAATGGTATGATAATATTTTAATATTTATTTTAAATATTTTCATATTTTACCTCCCAGAGCCCTCCAATTCCTAACTGCCGCACACCCAGTGGGTTTCTGTTAGCAATAATGGGCTGAGCATAACTGGAGGATATATTTCCATTGTGGAACCCCGTTAATCAGTGGGAAAAAAATGAGCAACATTAAGAAAAGTGACTGTCCTGGACGAATCGAGAACGCTGAAGTTTGCTTGTTCTTGGGGACCGAAGGATCAAGAGCCATCTTACTTTTATCCCGCCATACACCCGCTCCGTCAGCTCTTCAACACTTACCACTGAGGGGAAAGAAAGAATACAGCCTTGACATTTTGCTCGAGTTTCCAAAGCTATCGCGGGGGGGGGGATTTGTCGGGTGGCTTGCAGAAGGAGTGGGTCGAGATCGTGGAGAAAGGATCTTCGGCTCGACCTTCTTACTACGATCTGTGTGGTGCTTTTCGTTTTTCTCTTTTGTTCTTCCCGAATGGACGAGATGGGGGAAAGCCGGAGACGGGGTGAGAGAGGCCAAAAGTGGCCAGACCCGTGTCGTTCGCTGAGACTCGCCGTGCTGGAGCTGGAAGGAGGAAATTTCCCTTCTTGACACCGGCGCGGCTCCACAGTTGGGTTTCCTAAGAACCGAGGAAAAGCTGGGAAGGAAAGCTCTGGAACTGTCCGCAGTTTGTGGTGCTGAATCTAAGCGCTGACCCTCCTTTACTCTGAGAAGTATATATATAGAGACCGATCAATCTCCTCCTCCACACACACCCCGCCGCCTACTTGACAAGGATTCAAATGAACTCCCCTCCCCTTTTCCTCCCATTTCATCTCCTTAGGCTGGAACTCATTCTGCCCATCGTATGGAGTTTGATGCTTCCGAGGAAATTGTAAACCCCTACGATGATCACGTCATCCTAACATTTTCCCTAGGCAGCGTTGACCCAGCTTGGTGCCCTCAGGAGAAATTGGTGTCTGTCATCCCATCATGGTGCTGTTGGCTATTGACGATAGGGGCTCCAATCCAAAAACGTTTGACGGGCATCGGTTGAGGAAAGCTGCTTTCTGTCATGCTAATAACTTGCCTATACAGGTAGTCCTCGGCTTATGATTACAAGTGAGCCCAAAATTTATGTTGCTCGGCGGGACAGTTGTTAAGTGAGTTTTGCCCCCATTTTATGGCCTTTCTTGCCACAGTTGTTAAGTGAATCACTGCAACTGTTAAATTAGTAGCATGGTTGTTAAATGAATCTGTCTTCCCCCCACTGACTTTGCTTGTCAGAAGGTCACTAAAGGTGATCATATGACTCCAGGACACTTAACTGTCATAAAAATGAGTCAGTTTCCAAGCAAATTTTTTTTTGATCATGTGACCATTGGGCTGTTGCAACAGTCGTAAGTATGAAAAATTGTCACTTTTTTCAGTGCCTCTGTAACTTCGAACAGTCATTAAATGAACTGTTGTAAATTGAGGACTAACTACACCCTTCTCTCCCTATGAACAACCTTTGTGGATTTCATTTTTACAGCAATAATACATGGCAACATTTTAAAGATATATTTCATGTACAAACGATCGTTTTTTTAAAAAAAACCCTGTGATTTCTGACATATTAAAATACAAATGACTACCGACTAACATCACTTTTCATTGCCAGATAAGCCCTCAGCCATTATAAAAAAATTAGCAAGCTTCTAGAAAAATGAAAAGAGAAAATACTTCTCATTGTAAAACAATTAAAATCGTTTTTGATATAAGCCTAAAGTCTGGATTTGGCAAACAGATGAAATAAATAATTGGATTTTAGAGATCTTTGTGGTAAATATAACCCATGCTGAAGCATAAAAAATTAGATTGCATTAAGGTTTGTATCCACGAATAACACCCATTCAGAGCAGATCATACCTAGGGAAATATTTGGGTGTGTTTGTTTGCTTAAAACATTTATATACCCTTTATTCTTATAACCAGTTCTGGGCAACTCCCATTCAAGTGTGTCATCATTTTTCACAGAGCAATAGAAATTATAATCATCTGCAATAATTTGATTATCATCAATAATCAAATTATTGTCATCACTGAGATGGCAACAGCACAGTCCAAGTTTTAATTTCAACAGAATAGTATACACACATGCACACGCAAGCATGTATGCATGTACCATATGCAAGCACATCTATGCATATATACATGCATACATACATAAAGATATGATTGATTCTTCCATTAAATTCATTGGAATTTTATTATGCTCAAATTGAATTATTTTATTCATAGCCACCAAGGTACAGGATCATCTGGGCCAATACATGAACACAACTTAGAAGGGCATTGGGATCATAACACCAGTTGCTCATAGATTGAGTGGTCGCTCAAGATTCAAAGCCTAGACAGACCATGCTGAGGACAACATGGATTGACTATGGAAAGGCCTATGACTCAATGACACACATATGGATCTGTCAATGCTAGGGGCTATATAAAGTCAACAGAACTCTAAGGATCTTCCTCAAGAATTCAGTGGGACTGTAGAGGACAACACAGAAGTCAATTCAAGACAGTTCACCTACGTGGCCATGAAGTGTGTTATGTACCAAGGTCATGCATTGTCTCTGCTGTTGTTCTACATAGGTTTTAACCCCCTCAGCTAAATAATAACCCCCTCAGCTAGATACAAGTTCAAGAAAGGGACTAGTATCAGTCATCTCTTCTACTTGGATAACATCAAGCTGTATGCTAAGAATGAATGAGATATTGGTTCACTGCTCCACCTGACATGGATCTACACTGAAGCCATTGGGATGTCATGAAGACTGGAGGAGTGTGGCCAGATGTACATAAAGAGAGGAAAGATACTGACAGAAGAAAATATTTGTAGCTCATGATTAAACTGTTGTGTCCTTGGTGCTCTCTGAACTTGGTTGCCAGTTTAGGCCACTACTGGTCTAGTGAGCTGATCAAAGGAGGACATAGAGTCTGCCAATGTGAAGATTCATAAAAACAGGTGTTTACCACATTAGACAGGACCTAAGATGCAGACAATGGAGAGAGACCTCAGAGACAGTCCAACTCATAGTGGCAGGCAAGAGCAGCATGCACTGAACAGTGCAAACAAGCAGCTGGCATTGTGCACAAGAATATCTGCACTGTATATGGACTAGGCCCTCCCGAGTCCAAGTGGAGATTCCATAGAAGGTAATGGAGAACATCAGGGCTAAGGTCCTATGGGACTTCCAGATTCAGACATATAGGCAGGTTTTGGCCAATCAACCAGACATTGTGGCAATATACAAAGGCCAAAAAAACTGGTGGTGATAGATGTAGCAGTGCCAAGAGACAGCAGTATCAGGAAGGAGTATGAAAAGCTGGAGAAGTAACAGGACCTGATTATACTCTAAATCTGGGAAAGTGGCTGCAACAAATCCTGGAGAAAAAAAACATCAGAGCTCTCTATCCAGAAGAGTGCAATGCTAGGAATAGCTAAGACAGGGATGTCAAACTCGCAATGTCACATGACGTGTCGTAACATATTGTGACTTTTGTTCCGTTGTCGGCAATGAGGTGGGCGTGGTTTCACCATGACACATCCGGCCCACAGGCTGGCAGCTTGACACCCCTGAGCTAAGATATTCCACAGAAACCTCAAATTCCTAGGATTCTTGTAGAGAATTCAAGATTGTGGAAGACACATCCATAGAGATGATAAAGGATCTCTCTGTCTGTGTCTGTGTCTCTCCCTCCCTCCCTCCCTCCATGCACACACACACACACATCACAAGATATGTTTGACTCTTCCACTAAATTTGCTGAGATTTTATTATGCTCGAATTCATTGACTATGAAGCAGTTTGAACCAAATCAAAGAGAGGAAGGGCAAAGAAGACCTTTGAAAAATGTCTTCCTTTCAGTGAAATGTAACTGGGAAATTCTTAAAGGAATTGCAGGAAGCAATACAAAGCTGAACAATAGGGGAAATCCATGCTTGTATTTCTTTCTCCCTATCTTAAAACACAAAAATGAAATTAGTCCAAACTGCAATACATTTATCAATTAAATATTTAATTTGCATAGCTTTTAGATGCAAGTTTGTCATATTATACAATATGGTAAGCAAATCTGAAGAGTAAAACGTGTTGGCAATACAAAGTAGAAATCCCAGATTTCTACGGTAATCCATATTCTTTAAAAGCAATCAGCATTTCCTGTTGTTTTTTCCATTAAATTTCATTAAACAGCACCTTAGGAGAAAATTGAAAGCTTCCCTTTCAGGTCAATCTTTATCACATGTGTACTTAGGAGGATAAGTAGCTGTTATTTGGAAGAGTACAACTGCATCAACATGTTTACCTAAAGATAATTTGCCATGATGAACAAATAACAAAATTTGCTCAATTTATCTAAGCATAACAGTTAATTGATGTTGTTATTGGAAAGTTGTCTCATTTCATGAAATACTGAAATGGCAACAATGTTCTCACACCTTGCTTTCTTTTTACTGCATAATTTAAAGAACATTACTGTTTCAATTTTCAACTATTTGCCATTTATACAAAAACAACGATTTATTAGAAGATATTTGTCAGCTGCTAGAATCCATGCAGATTCTGGGTATTTTTTTACAACAAACAGCAATTAAAAATTAAAGAAAAAGCAATAATGAAATGCAAAAATAAAAATCTATTTACTTTTAATGGTCACCCAGAATCAGAATAAATCAGAACCAAATGCACTGTGGAATAAAAGGGTCTTAAGTGTTTTGTGGCATAGCATAGCATAGCATAGCATAGCATAGCATAGCATAGCATAGCATAGCATAGCATAGCATAGCATAGCATAGCATAGCATAGCATAGCATAGAGTTGGAAGGGACCTTGGAGATCTTCTAGTCCAACCCCCTGCTCAAGCAGGAAACCCTGGCCTATACCATTTCAGACAAATATGAGGAAAGGCTAATTCTGGGGGGTGGGAGGTGGGGGGGAATGGGTATTTTCCAAAGCATGGAGATGATGATAGAGGAGGTCCATTGTCATGCCCACTCTCCAGAAGATCTCAGAAAATGTAATGGGGGTTACATCAAGGGTAATAATGACAGTAAAATAGAAATCAATAAAAAGGAAGCAGTGGGGTTTTTAAAGAAAATACTCTTTCTCAACTCAGAAGGGACTAAAGCAGAGCGAAGCTTCTGTTCCTCTGCCTGAGGCTGACTGTTGCCTTCCCTGTTCTACTGATCTGCATTAGGGATTGATACATATTAGTTAAATAAATCAGAATGGTTTCCTTTGGCTCCCCTTTCAACAGAACAAAGGGCTCTTCAAAGCAGATGCATGGATATCAACATGATTAATGTTTCATACAATCAAATAGAGGACACAAGCCTCCCGCTAAATTTGCATAGCTCTCAGCCTCTTTTCTAAACCCTCTTACAAGATATGGGTTCAAAGCATTGGCGAGATGTCACTCCCTCTTTCCTGGAAATGAAATTGAGAATTTCATGGGAAAGCATGGGGAAAGGTATTGGAAAATTGTTCCCACTTCTTTTTGTTCTGGCCTTACCCACTGCTTTATTTTACTCCCAGTTACTTGAATTATGCACCCTCTGCCACAGCTCATTCCAGTAGGAAAATAAATCTCTGGGAAACTTATAATTAAATGTACAAAACAAAAAAGAGTGGAAAATGGAATCATGAATGGCCTTGTATGTCAAGAATATAAACTGAAAAATATGGAATTAAAAATCAGTCTGGAATCTAAATCAGAACCAACATTGAAAATGTATAAATTTGTATTTTTTCTTATGTTAAACAGACATTGTAATTTGCAAGCCAAAGCTCTCCAGTTAAATTTTCTGTTCAAGCAATTTAATAATGATGATGATGATGGTGGTGGTGGTGGTGGTGGTGGTGGTGGTGGAAGGGACCTTGGAGGTCATCTACTCCAACCCCCTGCTCAGGCAGGAAATCCTATACCATTTCAGACAAATGGCTGTCCAGTCTCTTCTTAAAAACTTCCAGTGTTGAAGCATTCACAGCTTCTGGAGGCAGGTTGTTCCATTAGTTAATTGTTCTGTCAGGAAGTTTCTCTTTAGTTCTAGATTGCTTCTCTCTTTGATTAGTTTCCATCCGTTGCTTCTTGTCCTGCCTTCAGGCGCTTTGGAGAATAGCTTGACTCCCTCTTCTTTGTGGCAACCCCTGAGATATTGGAATACTGCTATCATGTCCCCCCTCGTCCTTCTCTTCGTTAAACTAGACATACCCAATTTCAGCAACCGTTCCTCATATGTTTTAGCCTCCAGTCCCCTGATCATCTTTGTTGCTCTTCTCTGTACTCTTTCTAGAGTCTCAACATCTTTTTTACATCGTGGTGACCAAAACTGGATACAGTATTCCAAGTGTGGAATCCCATGCTTCAGAATTTAATGCTTCAGAATTTGATGGATCCCATGCTTCAGAAATATCTTTTGATGGATGTATAAGGAAATTAGGCAGATTTTTGACATCTCTTTCTAACTAGTGAGCAGGCACTTCTACAATCACTACAGGTAGTCCAGGGCTTAATGATTGTTCAAAGTTATTACACCCCCCCCCAAAAGGGACTTATAACCCAGATTTGCCTCCCCACCCATGGTCACATGACCGCATTTTGGCCAACTGGCAACCAGCCATATTTGTGGCTATTTTCAGCATCCTATAGTCACAGGACCACAATTTATGATGCTTTTGTTGGAAACCAACATTTACTTCTGGTTTCCAGCAAAAAAAAGCCCTATAGCAAACAATGGGTTTGTTTAATGATTATGGTGTTCACTTAATGACTACTGCAAAAAGGTTATGAAGTCCGGTGACCTACTTAACAACTGTCATGACTTATGACCAAAATCACAGGCTCAATTATGGTTATAAGTCAAGGACTACCTGTAGTAGTAACTGCAAAAATAATATACTTCTAAATATTTCTGGTTGGCAAATATCAGGACAGTTGAGCCTTTTAAATCAGACTTTCTAAAATTCTTGGCTAATTATCAAGGATTCTGAAGGTACAAAACATCCATCAACAATAATCCACGTGGGGATTCTGATGGATGTTTCTTTTCAATCTGCCTTAATTGCTGTTATTAGTTCTAACCTTATATCTTAAATCATACCCCACTCATCATTTGAATGAGTCCCAGTTGACCTGTCAATAAAGATAACAATTTCCCAGTGAATTTGGAAATTGCTTAGTTAATTGCTCTACCATTTATATTTAGCCAGAAATCATGCACAACCTTGTGAGGTAATTGCAATTAGTACTGTAAACGTCATAACCATTTAAGAGTACTTGGGGCACACTGACCTTGTTGTTCCTTATGGATGTATGGAACAAAGTCTCAAGTATTTTTCACACAAGCCATCTACAGTAGTGTGTTTATAATTAAGAGAGCTTTTCATGCTAATTTTCTGATTATGGAAATAAGAAGCCCAAAGATGCCAGGGTGCCTTTTTCCTTTGCCAGTTTCTGATTCACGTAAGGTGCTCAACATTGGCTAGTTCACGTGAGTTCAAGTAGCAATGAGTTTCCCATAACCAACATAGTGACTGTCCAGTGGGGGTACTGCTATATTTTAGTTATGATTCTACTAGAAAAGTAACAGCTCTATTATAGTTCTGGATGCACTAAATACAAAGAATTCAGGAAAGAAAACATTTTATAAAGCTTTCCCAGGTATAAGGAAAACTAACTAGCTGTTTCGACTCCAATTTCTGCAAAAATCAGAAACTGTACTGTATAAAGAAATGGAGAGTATGTTGTGCTTACGTTGCTCTATTTGATGACTTAGCAAAGAGGAAACAGGCATTGTGCTGGACCAGTTATGTAATCATCTGGCCAGAATATATACTTGAGATCTGTATGTTAGAATGTTTGGCATTTAAAGGGTTAGACGCTGTTTCCTTAAGATATGGCTTATGGGTAATGTAGTTTTATCTGTCAGTTAATGTTTTGGTTTAGTTTGTTAAGTGGGAGGAGCTTAAAAGTTTATGATTCTTCTTCCTCCTGGCTTTGTGCCTGCTTCGTATCATTCTCCTCGCATGGCTCCCAGCTACATGGGCTGGAAGCGCTGTGTGATTTGTATACATGATGGGAAAAGCCATTAACTTTTTACTATCCTGCCCACACAGATTAAATGCTTCACTATCCACATGAGACAAGCAGTAGTTACTCAAATGAACAGATCAAAGATTACTTTCATTCACAGGTATTCTCAATCAGTAACTCACGATTTACAGCTGAAATTCTTCCGGAATACAATAGTAATCGGGATCCATTTCATTAGGTAAAAAGTTAATGGCTTTTCCCATCATGTATACAAATCACACAGCACTTCCAGCCCATGTGGCTGGGAGCCATGCGAGAAGAATGATACGAAGCAGGCACAAAGCCAGGAAGAAGAGTCATAAACTTTTAAGCTCCTCCCACTTAACTAACTAAGCCAAAGCATTAACTGACAGATAAAACTACATTAGCCATAAGCCATCTCTTAAGGAAACAGCATCTAACCCTTTAAATGCCAAACATTCTAACATACAGATCTCAAGTATATATTCTGGCCAGATGATTACATAACTGGTCCAGCACATGTTGGTTGCACCAGGACAGGACCGGGCTTCGTACGTAATTATTTGTACGTTTATATAAATATCTGCATATATAAATTTTAACTGACCAACTTGAGAATATTTTAATCTCAGATTTGTAACTGCCTTACTTACCTTACTCAGGACAATGTAGGACTACTTGATTATCAAAATTAAGTCAATATTCTATGATTACATCTATGGAGATTCTCAGTCATCCAGGTCATGGTTGTCCCAAAGGTGCTTTTTCAAGAAGCAAACTAGACTTTGTTTTTCTTTAAAGACGTTTCACTTCTCATCCAAGAAGCTCAGAACTGAAGAATCTTCTTGGATGAGAAGCGAAACGTCTTCAAAGAAAAACAAGAAAGTCCAGTTGCCTCTTGAAAAAGCACCTTTGGGACATTCTGTGATACCATGATTACTTTATTGTTACTAATATCATTGCCCCAGAGTTAAGACTGGCCCTAATCCTATTGGCAAAATTTAATTTTACCATCGGGCCTGAGGATCCCATGGAAGGGTGGAGCCTGTTGTCTTGATTGCATTGTGTAAAAGTTTGAATGCCCCCTCTCCTGTCTTTTGATCATTAGGGTTTTTTAACTGTTTTTAATGCTTATGTTTGAATTATGTTGATTGTTTAGCTTTGTGGTTTAATTACGTATGCCATTCAGATTCACATGTGTAAGATGGACAACTATATAAATTAAATAAATAAAACAAGACACACGATTCTTAAATAGCCAGGGCAATCACCTCTCAATTTTTGTTAAATATTTTTCGATGACTGTAAGCTATATGGACACAATGACATTAGCAAAGAGGGAGAGTTTTTCTTATAGATTGTGCATTGGGGTTTCTTTCTATGATTAATAACCTAAACAAATGTTTACATGCTTCACTTTTGCTCTTTTCCACCAAAATGCACCTACTTCTCTGTGGAGAAATAGTTTTGTCAGCCATCTCTATTCTAAAATATTTACCAAATCACCCCAAATTCATTTACACAAGGATATATATTTTCACTGGATGGAGACAGAGATCATCACAATCAACTTTCAAATAGAGTCTTAATTATACAAGTAGACAATATTCAGACTACAGACAAAGCAAAACCAAAATATACAATCCACTATTCATATTATATTACCAGATTCAGAAAATCCAGTTAGGCTACATTTGAAATCAATTCAGTAAAGAAGTAATATGTAAACTTCTCAAGTTTTCAACAACTTGTGTAATACATTTGGTGAACTTTTATTTCCTGATCTGTTTAGTAAAACAAGGTATCTCTACAATTTTGGAGAAGAAATAACAATGACATGTATTTAAAAAGACATCAAAACTTCCAGTTGAGAATTTCAGTGCAAAAAAACCCAAGCCCCACAGTGGGAGTATTGTATCACTGTATAATTATGTACTGTCTTACTGTTAAATCAACACAAAGAGTTGTTGCATTCTTAAAAAAAAAATACGGTAAGTTGTTTTGCTGCTTTCTCAGACCCATTAACGTGGCATGTAGCCTCTCAGATTTGACTACATAATTTTACTAATTGATAAACAATGAAATTCAGATAGCTCCGGTCCTCAGTTATTTCCATACATAGCTGTTAATGATAATTTCCATGTAAATAGAAAAGAAAAACAAAAAAAGCAAATTTTAAAAAATCTCCAAAACAACCTATAATAGACAGCAAACCAATGACAAGAGGTATTGGAGGCAAAAATTGTAAAGGCTTGGTGATAAAATGGCATTGAACAGGAGAATTACCTCCTGTCAGTCTTTCCCCCCCACCAGTAAAAAAAAAAAATGAAATGGGGACATGTTGGGTTAGTACAAAAACTATAATTTCTGCTCTGCCCTCGTATCAAATGTTGTCTTCTTCATTTAACTGACAGCTCTGTTTTTTTTTCATTATGCATTGTCTTTTACTTTTTGCAGCAAAACAAACGAGGAAGAAAAACGTGAATAATTATTAGCCAAAACAGACAAAAAAAATATTTGAAAAGATGGTAACATCAATTCTTAGATGAAATGAATGGTTAAAAAAGAAAAGAAATAGCCACAACAGAAAAAAAGCTGCACAAAATAGTAATTTTTTTTTTCTTTTTCCACCCAGAATTTCTTGTGTTTTTGCTTACCCTAGCGAAGGATGAAACTCTGCAGTGGCTTGGGTTTGGCTTTAGCCAGAAACAATGGTGGCAGACATTTTTCATTTCCCGGGGGAAAAGGTTACAGGTCTTCAGGATTGGGGTTCTTTTTTTTTTTTTTTTTTCCAAGTTGGGGAAAAAGATACCCACGGGTAAATCGGGGGAGTTGTGAATGAGGAAATTACGTTCTGCGAGGAAAGTATTGCTAAGCATTTTTCCATAGATGATCATTTAAGTGCAAAACCTTCTCCGCAGTTCAGGGAAGAGGATTTAAACCTGTTTGCCAAATTCAGTTATTCTACCGCGTTTCGTTGCCTTCACAAATCACGCACAATTAATTTAAATCTGCAACATTATATGACTTTAAACCAGAATCTGTACATTATAAACTTTGGCGGAGAGAAAAACCCACAAGGTCTATTTCAATCAAAATCTATCATTCTTTTGGTATTTTGACCCAAACTGCCAACAGCCATCTATCTGCGCTGGAGACAAGGACCCAGGACCCATTCACTGTTCAACAGGTGTAGCTTCTTCCTCTTCTTCGGCCTCCTGCTTCTCAGGAGGGGCTCCAAGGGGAATCAGATACTGTATCTCCTCACTGCTGACTGCCACCTTCTCTGGTTGAAGCCAACGTTTCAGGTATTCCAAAGTACTGAGAAGAAGCAGAAAAGAAAAGGTTACAAGAGCAATTCACAGTAAATAAATTATTCTCCAAAACACTTGAGGGCAGGACAAGAAGCAACGGATGGAAACTAATCAAAGAGAGAAGCAACCTAGAACAGTGGTGGCGAACCTATGGCACGGGTGCCAGAGGCGGCACTCAGAGCCCTCTCTGTGGGCACGCGTGCCGTCTCCCCAGTCCTAGGCCTTCAGCTGGGTTTTATAAAACCTTTTCGCTTTAGGCCTCCACCTCTGTGTGCAAAAAACAAAAAAAAGGTTCAATCAATTAGTCAATTTCAACTTTTAGCGGGAAAAAAAATCTTGCAAAGTTGGAATTGATTGATTGAACCTTTTAGTCCCACCCAGTCTGCCGTTACCACCGCAGCCACGCCCAGCCAATGGGCCACGCCCAGCCAATGGGCCACACCCACCCGGCACTTGACAATGCGTAAGTGGGTTTTGGGTTACAGTTTGGGCACTCGGTCTCTAAAAGGTTCGCCATCACTGACCTAGAACTAAGAAGAAATTTCCTGACAGTTAGAACTGCCTCCAGAAGTTGTGAATGTTCCAACACTGAAAGTTTTTAAGAAGAGACTGGACAGCCATTTGTCTGAAATGGTATAGGGTTTCCTGCCTCAGCAGGGGACTGGACTAGATGACCTCCAAGGTCCATTCTATTCTATTCTATTCTATTCTATTCTATTCTATTCTATTCTATTCTATTCTATTCTATTCTATTCTATTCTGACGTAGAAAATATGGTGCCCGAAGGCACCAATAAAGACTTTAGATTAGTCCATCAGGCTTCCTCCACCCAAGCAAACAGAACCACAATTAAGTTGCTAGTGTGCTTCAGCAGATCAGGGTCTGACAAAGATCATAGAAAGATAGTTTCTTTCTGGGGAAAAAGATGGTTTGTGACTGTCCATATCAACCATTTTTGTCAGCAGGCAAATCTCCGAAGGCAGTTATTTTCTGAATATGACCACTAGGTTCGCTTCAAGCTTCAAATGGATCTGTAGCTGAGAAAGACTAATTACCCCCGAAACAGGCAATGATTAAATTATTCATTTATGTAAGCAAGGGCAGAATCTGTTTCTGAAAGATACCTTCTCTAAAAAAAATCCAGTGGAATTCCCATTTGGAAACCATGGAAAACCATGATAGATTACGGGAATTAGGCCATTAGGGTTTGGAAACTATGGTTAGCAACTTATCACAACGCCTGCTACAGTAATCATAGCATACTTAATAATATGATTAAACAAATTACTACTTGGTGAACCAGGTCACTTCTGCAATACAAGTTACAGGTAATCCCCAAGTTACAAGCGTTCACTTAACGCTCGTTCGAAGTTACGCGATAAGCGCCCCCTAGTGTTTATGAGAAAATCCCAAAATTATGAATGTTTCAGCACCACAGCCGTTGTTCACCCTTACGAACAACTGTAGAGGCTCTGCAACATTCACTCTTCCCCCCCCCACTCCCAATTGCTTCCCTCTCCCTTCCTGCCAAGCCAGACTCATCTTGAGAAGATCTGTCTCCTGTCTGCTGCAATTTCTGCCTTTGAGGGAGAGGAGAGTCAATGGAAGCTCCTGGATGCCGTAATATCGCGCAAATTCAGGCACCCATCCTCTTTTGCAGAAAATGGATACTCTTGTGAGATCACAGACCCCAGAAACTTTCATTTTCGGCACAAACTCTTGTGCCGGTCTCCTGCTCCCCCCAACTCCTTTCCACCGCCACCAGAACACTTTTTATCCGAATGGAGAACTTAGGTAGATAGGGAGCTCCATCTGTGTGCAAGTGCAACGCTTGAAAACGCAATGATTTGCTGCATTTCCAAGAGTCCCTAGGCGCTCAAGCGCTTTTTATCCAAACGGAGACCTTGGGGATATGTGGAGCTCCATCTGTGTGCAAATGGAACGCTTGAAAACGCAGAGATTTGCTGCATTTTCAACCACCCCATTTGCTAACAGACGGAGCTCTCCATCTCCCCATTCGGATAAAAAGTATTCCGGTAGTGGCGGAAAGGAGTTGGGAGGGAGCAGGAGAGAGGCACAGAGTTTGCGCTGAAAATGAAAGTTTCTGGGGTCCGTGATCTCGCGACCGTTCAGGCTCCCATTCTCTGCAAAAGAGGATGGGTGCCTGAACTCGCGTGATTTTACAGCATCCAGGAGCTTCCATTGACTCTCCTCTCCCTCAAAGGCAGAAACCGTGGTAGAGAAGAGACAGATCTTCTCAAGTGAGTCCGGCGCGGCAGGAAGGGAAGGGGAAGCATGAGGTATCTTAGTGGGTCGGGGAGGCCTTGGGGGCCTGTTCCATCATTAGGCCCCCTATGGCCTTCCCCACCCTGAGATACCTCATGCTCATTCGCCACATATTCGATTAGTGAATGCATGGGTGAAAGCAGGGAGTGATCTTATTCAAGATATGAATACTCGAGTTACGAGTAGAATGGGCAGGCTCCATTACATTCGTAACTCGAGGACTATCTGTAGTTCACGGGGTTATTGTGAGAACGCAATAGGGAGAAGAAGCACCTTAAAAGCCTTGACTTTTTTGAAGATAGGCAGGGTATAAATGGAAACTCTGTAAATAAATAAACAAGGTAGGAAAACCATGTAAAATATAGCTTTAGGAATTTTCCAATCCCTTAATACTATTAACAGGACAACTGTGGGTCATATGACCAGGAGTAAGCGGGCTTAAGAATGGAAAAATCAGTAGCATTCCAAGCTACTGAGCAACTACTGCACTGGTGAATTTTCTTCTGGATGTTCTTTTTTTCTCTACCATTTTTGGTTTCATCAAGATTGATCTTTGTTTTTCCGGTTTCTACCTCCAAGGGAAATCTGTGCGGTGCTCATTCTTTTCAGCTTTTAGAGAGCTAGTTTGTTGATGGAAAGAAAGAGTCCTGAACCTCTTTAGAAAATTTCTAAATGAGCTAAAGATCATTTCTTTAGATCAGGGGTAGTCAACCTTGGCTCTTTTATGACTCGTGGACTTCAACTCCCAGAATTCCTGAGCCAGCACAGCTGGCTCAGGAATTCTGAGAGTTGAAGTCCACGAGTCATAAAAGAGCCAAGGTTGACTACCCCTGCTTTAGATATTTTGATGGTCTGGAAAGCTTAAGAAAATAAACAGTGGCTGCTGGATTATACCCTGGACCATACAGTCCAGCAGTCTATCCTCACAGTGTCCAACCAACCGCACAAGGAAGCCTCCTGGTCTCCCAGCAGATGGCTTTCAGAAGCAGCCCCCCCCTCCCATCAAGACTAGTAGCCATGGAAACCCCTGATTTCCATGAATTGGTCCAACTCTTTTTTTGGAACCTGCCAAGATGGTAGCCAGCAGCATATTTTTTGGTGGCATATTCCAAAGTTTAATTACACATTGAGTGATGTTCCGATTCTTCCAGGATTCAATTTCATTGGGTGACATCTGATTCTAGCATTTTTGGAAAGGGAAATAAATGAGCTTGTCTTTTCCCACTTTATCCACACCATGAATAATTTTGTAAACCTCAATGTTTGCAACCTTTCTAGACTAAAAGCGCTAAATGCCACAACTTTTGCTTATAGGGCAGTTGCTCCAGCCTTTTGATCACCTTAGGTGCCCTCCTCTGAACCTTCTCTAACTCTTCTATATCTTTTTTTTGAGATGTAGTAACCAGAACTTCACACAACATTCCAAATGCAGTCATATCATTGATTTATACATAGACATAATTATATTAGCATCTCTATTTTTCAACAACATTTCTTATTATCGTTAACATGTTGTTGGCCCCCCCTTTTTTTTTACAGCAGATGCACACTGTGTGTTGACACTTTTATTGAACAAGAACCAAAGAATCTGTGGCTGAATCTTGAAGCTACAAATCCAAGCACAACTTATTTGAGAATCAGGGTCAAGAAGGATGAATTGAGTGAAGATTAAATCGATACTGCACTGTCTGTCTGTTGCCACTGGCATCTGACTTCATAAAACATTAGTTGTCAAATAGCTGACAAAAATGCAGCAAAAATTTAAATGTAGCTAAACTTATTTAAAGCATTTTTCTTAAGCCGAAGGGACTTTTCAAAGTAGATTACAGAAAACTCAGACTAAACTGCTTTCAGATCAGTCCTACAACCAAAAGTCAGAGGATGTAAGGAAAGGGATTAGGAAAAATATAATGGGCTCAGTTGCCGAGAAGGACGAAAGATAAGCATTCTGATCTAACTACAGTGACCACCTAATCACAACTAGTACTGGCTTGGCTTTTTTCCTAGCCCTTTTCTTTCTTCACTTGTCGTGTTTCTCTTTTCTGTTCTTGAGAACAAGCTTATCTTTCTCTTTCCCTCTTCCTTTAGAGCAGGGGTAGTCAACCTTGGCTCTTTTATGACTTGTGGATTTCAACTCCCAGAATTCCTAAGCCAGCACGGCTGGCTCAGGAATTCTGGGAGTTGAAGTCCACGAGTCATAAAAGAGCCAAGGTTGATTACCCCTGCTTTAGAGCAGTGGTTCTCAACCTTTTTAATGCCGCGACCCCAACCAGTCGTAAGTCGAGGACTAAACCGGTCATAAGTCGAGGACTAAACCGGTCATAAGTCGAGGACTAAACCGGTCGTAAGTCAAGGACTACCCAATCGGTCATAAGTCGAGGACTTTCCCTGCCCGGGAGCGCCGCGCATGTGGGGTTCAGCCCCCTGCGCTGGCCGAGGCATAGCTGGCAAGCGGCAGAGACGGAGCAGGCCGACCACCAGCTGGCCCAGCCCAAGGGAGGTAAGGCACCCACCAGAACGGGGGGGAAAATGGCGGACAAAAAAATGGCGGACAGCCTTGCTTGGCGACCCCCATGAAATGGTCGATCGACCCCAAATGGGGTCCCGACCCACAGGTTGAGAACCACTGCTTTAGAGAAAGATGACTCCCTTGAAGACTCTCCCGAGTGCCAGTAGAATACAAGCTCTTTTATGATTTATATTATTAGGACACGAGTCTGGTCTGGCAAACTATTTTGTGCATTTTCCCCCCAGGGGGTGGTGATGCACACATTTCCCCCATGCAAGTCTTTAAATGTATTTTTCAAAGGAAAAGAAAAACTACCATTTCCACTGGGGTATCTCTTTTTTCAAACACTGTGGTTCACAGATTTTTGATTAAAGCAAGACAAACACTAGAAATAAGACAAACACTAAGATCTGACAAACACTATCAAGGCTTTGCTTGATACTAATCTTGTTTATGCTGATGCAAAGTCTCATGGGAGAAGAGCCCCCACATTTACTCCCTATAGAATTCATAACAGATTTTACACACCCGCACACACGTAATGGATAATAACAACTTAAGTTTCTTATTTAAATAACGTTTCTGCCATGAACATTCAAAAAAACATACAAAATGTCAAGAGCCAAATCAGGATGCCTCTCCCACAGGACTGTAATTTAACAAGTCTGTACAAAAGTGAAAAAGAAAACATTTACTTTTGAAACCAGATTTCCCAGGTAACGGGGCACAGTAACTGCTAAGCAAAATCAAAGAGAAAATATAGAACTGGGTTTTTTGTTTTTGTTTTTTGCAAACTAGAAGGTAACAGCTTGCTCATTATTTCAATTTTCCTGAACAAAAACTTCGAAATGTAAAATGCAAGTTGAAAATGTGCAGGTTTCACCCAATATAATAGAATTCTTTATTGGCCAAATGTGGTTGGACACACAAGGAATTATGTATTCCAATAGCATGCTCTAATTTATTATTCACTAGTTCAGGCCCATTTTTCCAAACCCCTACAGGAAAAAGAAAAGGTTGCAATAAAACGAAACAACTTTGGCTATTACATGCTAGTACAAACAGTCTCACTGGTTTTAAAAATACCAGTCAGACTTCTAACCAAAACTGAAACAAAGAAATATCAACTTAGTTGCTTAGAACTGAGGAAGAGCAGTAGGGAAGCCATTTTAAAAAAAGCCAGAAACATGGAAAAGCCAGCAATGTATTCAGGAAAGCTGGGGGGGGGAGGAGTGAAAGGGGTGTGTTTTTGCAAAAGATGTAAACAAAAATGTAAGCTATACAGATAGTCCTCAACTTACAACCACAATTGAGCCCACACTTTCTGTTGCTAAATGAGACATTTGTTAAGTGAACCTTGCCCCATTTTTCAACCTTTCTTGCCATAGTTGTTAAGTGAATCACTGCAGTTGTTAAGTTAGTAAGTGAATCTGGCTTCCCCATTGACTTTGCTTGTCAGAATGTCAAAACAGGGGATCACATGAACTTGGGACACAGCAAAGGTCATAAATGTGAACCTGTTGCCAAGCATCTGAATTTTGATCACACGACCATGGGAATGCTGCAAAGGTTGTAACTTTGAAAAACAGTCATAGGTCACATTTTTCAGTGCTGTTGTAACTTTGAACAGTCACTAAATGAATTGTAAGTCAAGGACTACCTGTATACCTAAGTGGATATATAAACTTTTATTTTTATTTTTAAAAAGAAGGACTTTAGGAGAAGTGCAGAATAGCAGATACTGTAAGTGCCGAGAAACTGGAATCTTGACTTCATGTATAGAACTAAAATAAAAAAGGAGGAGACTAATCATATAGGGATTACCCAGTTAATGAAGGATAAAGATATTTTGAAAACAAACATCAGAACAGTTAAAACAGTATTCCTCAACCTTAGCAATGTTTAGATGCCAAGGCTGGCTGGAGAATTCTGGGAGTTGAAGTCCACACATCTGCACATTGCCAAGGATGAGAAACCCTGAGTTAAAACAACAGTCTTTTCAAAGGTTTTCTAGTAATTGAGCATTGAGAAAGAATTAAAGAAAGAAAGCAGATAGTTTTGAATTACAAATTTGTAATTAATAATTAAGAGAATGTTGGATTGCAACAAGAACCAATTAATCAACAACAAAGTCACCTCAAACCAATGAGCAGCAAACAGAAACTTTAAACTTTTGGACTTATGTTATAAGCAGGCAATGAACTAAATAATATGCTTTGCTGATCTGAAGGGAATATTACAGATAAGGTGGACGAAGAGGATCAAAAAACTTAGTAGAGCTACAGGTTATACAGAGACATGGTGAGATGGTGAGTATTTGTCCAGAGAGACTCCTGATGAACCAGGAGTCAAGCTTGACTTAATGGCATATAACTCACAAAGTATCCAAAACACATGCCATCACTGCCCCAGATTAGCTACAAATATTAGTCCTAATCTTGCACATGTGGAGATGGGTAGACATTTTTGGTTGGGATAAATAAGTAAGACATATTCTTTGAATTCAATTGGAGCTCCTTCTAAGCATATTTTGAGCTGGTTTTTATCACTAAAAACATCTTTAGATGCATCAAAAGCCAGTAGAGCAGGGGTGTCAAACTCGCAACGTCACATGATGTGTCACGACATATCGCGACTTTTTTTCCATTGCCGGCAATGGGGTGGGCGGCGGTTTCGGCATGACGCATCCTGCCCGCGGGCCGGCAGTTTGACACCCCTGCCCTAGAGTATAAATAAATGCTCCAGAATATCCTTTCTCCCACAATACTTGCCATTTCTATAAGACAAATATTTCAAAGGGGTGTTCTGTATAAAATCTTTATTACATAGCATTACCTCTCATCAGAATCCGTTCCCTCCATATAAAAGTCAGATTCAGAGTTCTCCTGCAGAAACCTGTCCCAGCTTTCTTTCTTAGCCTGAGAAAGTGTATGAAGGATATCTTTGGATGTCAGTTCCTGAGACAAACCCTTTATTCTCATTAATCTTCTCTCTGAGGAAAGAAATAAAAATGTAAATGTTCGTTTGTTCAAAATCTTAAATCTCCGAAAGTTCTTCACCGATTGCTTTGAAATTTTGACACAATGTTGCATTCGAATATGCGCGTGTTTTTATATACCTACTATTATATAGATGTCACACCTGTGACAGGTAAAAACATGATATATTACAAACGTGCACTTTCTCTTTTCTTTCTTTTCCATTTAACCAGACTGAGCCACAGCAACACGTGGCTGGGTACAGCTAATAAACTAATAAAGGAAGAATGCAAACCAGTGGCCAGGTTAAAGCGAGAAATATTCAGTTCAACTCTTGAGGTTTTGTATAAATTGTAACAATTTTAAAAGAGTTTATACCCTGACAGAGCCTTTTAATGTCACAGCTTCATGTCAGAGCTTTATTTTGTTGGGGATTGGATTAAAAAAAATATCAGCATGGAACAAGCCATTGTTTAATTTTTTTTCTTTTACTGCCCCAAATCCAAATTAGAATATGAATTTGAGAAACCTGTGCGCCAAAATGGCATTTATATTTAAAGAAGAAAGGATTTTACTTTCCCTTAAGAATCATGGCTCACGGTTACTCCTACAAATATTTGAGATGAGAAAACTGACAGATGATTATATGCAGAGCAGGCAAGAAAAAAGTGGAATAGAAATCTTTATAATCTTTAGGAATTTCATCCGCATTAAGAAAAACGCCCATTCTTCTTTTTCCCAATTGGCTGATAGGTTAGATTTCACTTTTTTCAACATGTAAATTGTTGAAAAAAATGATAACTTCAGTTATATTTCTCACAGAGTTTCATCAAAAAACAAATTAGATAAAATGGGCAGTGATTTTTCTTTCACATCTCTGTAAAATCTCAGGTAGGAAAATATGATATACCTTATTGCCACAAATCTTAAAAATAAAATGGGAATCTTTTTGTTGTCACAGAACATTGGACAACATCCAGAAAAACGTGAAAGTACAATAATCACTTATGCAACCGATGAATTTCACAGATGTATTGTTTAAAAAGTGCATCTGTATCTAGCTTAAAGACTTTGTCCATAATCCTTCAAAGCAGTGGTTTTTTTTAATATAGCTTGACAAGTTTAAGATGTATTTCAAGTCCTGGAATTCCTCAGCCAAAATGCTGGCTGCGAAATTCTAGTCCACACATGTTTAAGTTGCCAAGTTTGAAAAACACTGCTTTAAAATTATACACAAATATGTGTTCAAAAAGATAGTTTACATATGGATAGATTCACAAGTCTCGGTTCTAGAATCTAGATCAGGGGTAGTGAACGTTGGCTCTTTTATGACTCGTGGACTTCAACTCCCAGAATTCCTGAGCCAGCTAAGCTGGCTCAGGAATTCTGGGAATTGAAGTCCACGAGTCATAAAAGAGCCAAGGTTGACTACCCCTGATCTAGGTGATCGTTATCTGTAGCTGGGATGATAGGATTCAAAGTCTCACACTTCCAGGTTGAGGAAAATATCCTGTGAATAAGCCTGGATTAGAAAATACTTCCATACTGACCTAAAGATGCCAAGTAGACTTCTGAATCTTTCAGTGGTACCCAGGGCTTCCCATTCATTTGCAAAGAGGGGCCTTTTGCTTCCATCTGATTCTCCATCACGTGAAGATAAGAATCTGCAAAGGAATCTGAAAATGCATTATTGGATTCTTCATTCTGGTCTGGATGTGGCAGAGATGAACAAATTTCAGTCCAGAGGTCCTGGCTGGAAACAGTAACCAGAGAATCAACACTTTCAATCATGATCATGATGCAGCAATTCTGAAAAAGAAGAAAGAAAGAAAATGATGGGTATGGATATATTGACATATATCTTTTTTTTGTTGTTGTTTTACTTTGGGACCAGAAGTAGAGCAACTTTTTTTTTAAAAAGCAGATGTTTAAATTTTCTCAAAACTCTATGCACTTAAAATTCTTGGTGCCAATTTATCTGCTGTAGTACATACAAAACTTTGCTGGCTGTTCTCTTTTTTCCAAGTCTTTATAATCAAAATGCTCAGGGAATTTTCTACAGAAAAAGATTCAACTTTAAACATCTGGGAAGAAAATATTATAAACTGAAAATAAATTCTTAAATATTTATGACTCCACAGGAAATTAGCCATTTTAGAGCTGGATTACCTGCATAATAAGCTTTATTTATTTGTGTTCTGTCTTCATTATTTTTTACAAATAACTCAAGGCAGCGAACATATCCAATGCACCTTCCTCCTATTTTCCCCACAACAACAACAACAACCCTATGAGGTGGATTGGGCTGAAAGAGTGTGACTGGCCCAAAGTCACCCAGCTGGCTTTTATGGCTATAACAGGACTAGAACTTTCTAGCCTGGTGCCTTAACTACTAGACAAGCTGTATTCGTTGTTTTAAAATTTCTAATAGAAATCATGTATCTTTTGTTGGTAAAACAAGTTGGCCCAAAGGACAGATTGGGTCTATCTAAAACATTAGTGGGCATGAAAAAGTGAAAAAATACTTGCTTTTTATGTATATTTTATTAATTTTTTACAGTAACAATCTTTAGTATTTAATAAGCAACACGTTGTCTGGGTTTATGTGTTTAAGATTAATAGTAATACAATTTCCATTCCTACCCTTTATTCCATTTTTCTAACCATTTATAAAAATATTTCCCATGTTTGAAAGTATTCTGAGTCTTGCCTCCCCTTCATTTTCAATGTGAGCCTACCCATTTCTGCACAGTCCAAAATTTTCTTAATTAAGTCTTCTTCAGATAGTATTTCTTCATTTTTCCAGTATTGAGCAAATATAATTCTCGCTGCTGTTAATATATGTAATATTAAGTATACACTTTTCTTATCATAATTTTCTGAAATTGTGCCTAAAAGAAATAATTCCGGTTTATAGTCTACATGTGCTCCTATAATCTTTTCTAGCCACCTATGTATTTTTGACCAATAGTTCTTTGCTTTAGGGCATGTCCACCAAAGATGATAATAAGTGCCTGGATTTTGTCTGCATTTCCAACACATTTTTAAACATTTTTGCTAAATCTTGCAGGTGGTAAGTGCCATCTATAGAACATTTTATATAAATTTTCTTTATAGGTAGCTGCCCTTGTTATTTTGTAATTTCTTTCCCATAGGTTTTGCCATTTTTCTAACTCTACATGTGCCCAAAGTTTTTTGCCCAAGTTATCATTGTTTCTTTAACTTGTTCATCTTCTATTTTTAATTTAACAGAAAGCTGTACAGTTTCTTAATCAACTTGTCATCTGATGACAATAGTATTTGGTCTAACGTTATCTGGTCTTTGTGAAAACCATATATTTTTGCATCTTTCTCATATCTCATTTGCATTTGCAGGTGTGGCCACCATGATAGCTCAATGCCCTGTTCTTCCAATTCTTGTTTAGTTTGTAGTGTTCTATCAATATTCAAAATATCTTTATAAGTCACAAGTTTCTTATAATTGATTAAATTTGGGTGTACAAACACCTCCATTGTTGAAATCCATCCTGGTATTTTCATGTTAAGTTCTTGATTTTATCTTTTCCTATGTCAAAAGCAGTGCATAGTGGTTTTGAAAGTATTTATGAATTTTGTTCTTCCCATACCATAGGAAAGCATGTCATCCTATGCATGCCATCCTACTAAAGCATGCCATCCTACTAATTTTAGCCATTGTCTATCCACTACTGGATGAAGGCCTCTTCCACATGTTTCCAACCAATATGGTCTTGAGCTTTCTTTTGCCAATTGGGCCTGCAATACTTACTGATGTCGTTGATCCATCTTGTTTTGGGTCTCTTTTGTGGACGCTTTTTATGACTGCCTTAGTCCCCTTGCTATGAATTCTTCTTGCTATGTGACCAACCCATTTCCATTTCAATTATTTTACTCTTTTGATCACATTGTATATTTGCATTTGTTCTCTATTCCATGTGCAAGAGTTTCTATCTTGTCTTGTGATGCCAAGTAAGTATCTTTCCGTGTGCCATTTGTAGCTTTTGTATCAATCGTGAGGTTAGTGTCCATGTTTCGCTAGCATATGTTAGAATAGGTAGCAGAACTACTACCACCACCACCACTATTACTACTACTACTACTACTACTACTACTACTACTACTAATAATAATAATAATAATAATAATAATAAAAGCTGACCATTACCTAAATGAGGAACATCATCTGTAGGCATAGCACCAGGGCAGTGTTTATCAACCACAACTTGTGTGGACCTCAGTTCCAGAATTGTCCAGCTAGCAAATGAACCAGCATTCCCCAGTCCACACATCTTAAAGTTGCTAAAGTTGCAAAACACTGCACCAGAGACTTCCAAGACAAATCTCTGATATAATGTAGGTATCATAGACTGTGACAAAATCAAATGCCAACTTCTTATAAAATATGTATTTATGAACTGTGGCAAGCTGTTAAATACTTTCAATTGAATATTTTGGAAAGTTTTGAGTACTCAATGATATTGCTGCCATAAAATTGGAAGGGGCTTAAGCCTTCAATTTTAGCTTCTCTTCCATGCAGAAATCCGATTTGGAGATCCCCAGCAGATGGCTCTATTAACCCACCTGAACATTCCCAAGAACATGAGTTCACCACCTCCCTCAGGAATTTGGTTCTGCTGTGCAAAATTCACTCCTACAGTGTTGAGGTTTTTCCCTAATTTCCAACTTTACAGTCCTCCAGATGCGGTTAGCAATTCAAAAGTCCCAATCACACCGACCGGGAATTCCGAGTGTTGCAATCCAGAACAGCTGGAGACTGTGTTGCTATCCTGGAAAAAGTAACTGCCATAAAAGCCTTTCAGCTTAAAAAAAACGGCTTTGAAAACCCTGAATGACTTGGGCAATAAAAAAAAAAACATGATACAGACACATCGCGTGCCCCACCTACCAAGAGAGCTGCATTGCCAAAATAGCACTGATGCGCCAATCTCGAGACACAGAAACGTAAGGCCTTCAACAATGATCTTTCCAGGTGATCCCTGGAATGGGATCCCTCCCATTCTGCACCGCAATGGGTTTTTGCCCTATTTTCCCCCCCTCCCGCGCGCGACTTGATCTGCGGCTCCGATTCTCCCTACCTGGATGCATAAACCTGCTCCTGGTGCGAGTCAGAACCCGCCAAGAGAAAAAGAACAGAGCGAGCGGGTCTCTCTCACCTCCACGCTGGCCAATTGGCGAAGAGAGCAGGGACGGAGGTAAGAAAAACCATCGATTCCCCCAACAATTAAAGATGGATCGCGGTTGATTGGCATTCCTATTTAACTTCCGGTTCCGTATGGCCCGTTGTGGCATCGTCCATGTGCGGGAGAGGAGCGCTGGAAAGACAGACCTCAAAGAAAGTTAGGGGGAAACATTAAATCCGAGCGCTGTTCCCAGAGGTAAGAAGAGAGCATATTCATCCAGGGAGAAAAAGACCAGACTTATTTCGCAGAAAAAGTGAGTTCTTTAATCTTGCTGAGGAGCTTCACTTCGATTGTTTTGGCTTCAGAGCCCTCAGCCCGCATATGGAGACGCCTAAGACGAGCAACGGAAGTGGCAAACGTCATGTGTTTAGTCTATCTCTTTAAAGTAACGAAGCCTCTTCTCCATGTAGTTGAAGGCGACATCTTGGAACCGGGCATTACTTGGGGCGTTTGCGTTAACTCCGTTTTGGAATTCCCGAGATACGAACCGTAGCTTTTTCCTCCTCCTTTCTAGTGTTATGTAACAAACTGGAGAGGGTGGGGATATGCCTTTAGGTTTACTGCGTTTGCACAGAGGAATCCTTCCTGTCGCTTCGTGCTGGTGGGTGTTTTGAGAGGTCCTAACTGCTCAGGACCACTGGTGAAGGGGTAGTCTGGTTCAGCGTGTGGTGTGAAAGCAGAGAACTAGCTTAGTTGAGTTCATCGTGGGCAAGTATAGCATGAGAGCACAGCTTCCGATTCAGCATATAGTTTTGGGTTTGCTGTGCTAAAATAAATTGTCTAGCTTTGTCAATGCAGGAGGAAGGAAGGCTTGAAGCAGTGTGCCTCAAACTGGACAACTTTAAGATAGGTGGATTTCAACCCCCAGAATTCCCCATGGATGGTTGCTAAGTTTCAGCAATACTGGCCTAAAGAATACTATAAAGTCAGCAGATGAAGTTTCCTGCAGAGGGAGTTGCTAGGAAAGTTGTCCTGGAAGGGGCTTCTCTAAACAGTCTTTTACTGTGCTGGAGGAAAACTGAGAAAGGCTTACATGCCTTTGACTTGAGAAGGGGTATCAGCAGGAACTTGGCTTCTAAAGCAGATAAAATAATTTAAGCAGAGTTTGGAAGCTGAGGCTGAAAGGCAACATAATAATTTTGGGGAGGGGTCTGTGTTTTGGTGACTAGCTAGAACTTTCAAATTATCTTCCACAGCTGTTTGGCATAAAAATAGTTAAGTTGCATTTATAAAATGCACAATACCTGCTGAAATGAAATGGTGCTAAAGATCCTTTATTGCAATGATGCTAATTCTAAAATTCAGAGTTGGATTGATATGGTATGACCAACCAAAGGATTACAAGTGAATAAGCTTCTGAATTCATTGCCAGTCTCTCTCTGGTAATATGAAACTCTCTATTTACTTTGAACTTCAGCAGCAAATGTGTTTTTTTATTTATGCATGCCTCTGGACATCTATTATTAATCTTAGCTGCTTTCTGGTTGATGTAGGATTTTGTTTCTATAAAGTTTTATTTAAACATCTTTTGCTTCCTCCTTTTTTTAAAAACCCCACTGTGACTGGCTAGGAAGGATTGGGAACATTTATGTGCAATGAACTATTTGCTGCCTTTTTCTGTTTTGCTAATGGGACTGTTGCCAACGAGAACTATGGCTTGGACCTCAACTGGGAAGACGCATGCTGAACTGATCAACAATCTGTATAGTGAGTACAAACAGCAGTTTACATTCAGGACAGACTTCTAAAACACTGCTGAAGTACCTGGCTATTTTTCATAATTAACAATTCTGGTGGTCTGGTAAATTAAGAATGTCTTTTAACAATTATATCAAATGGAATAGCACAATATTGAAATGTTAAATAGACTAGGGGGAGTTAAGTGATAGACAATCCACCACTTCCATTCTAAGGTGTACAGTATGATTCTTTCCCACCAACCTTTTTTTAAGGACAGAAAGTCCCAACTACATTAGGCAAAAAGACTTCCTATTTTCCTTTACAGTGGCCAAATGGTGATGATATACTTTTCTGTTTTTCTAAATAATTAATATTGAAGATAATATGTAACTATCATGAATAATGGTACTGATAACTTTATTATCCATTGACATTTAATTAGGGTTAAATGACCCAAGTTGAAAATTGTTACTATGTTTTGTAATGAATTCCAGTTATCTAAGGCTACACAAAAAATAATTTTATGCTAGTTCTAATATTATGAAATAGAGGAAAAATCTTAAGCTGAATTGTACTATTTGTAGGCTACTGGATTTCAGATATAGATCATATTCCCTGATTTATAATTTAATGGATGTTAAGAAGCTAAGAAATTAAGAAAACTAAATTATGATCTTAGTTTGACTTATAACTAAGATAATTCAGTATTCTTAGCTTTTTATAAAATCTAACATAAGCTATATACCAAGGAATATGATCTATATCTGACCTGTAGCTGCCTTGAGCTCGTCTCCGTTTTGTGACAGATATGCGGTTTATACTGTATAATAACTTGTATTCATTTCTCCCTGTAGAAAATGGTGTGATTAAATCTCAAAATGTTTATGATGCGATGCTGGCTACCGATAGAGCCCACTATACCAATTATTATCCATATATGGATTCTCCTCAATCAATTGGTAAGATCACAAACTATTAATAAAGAAATATCGCATATATTAGAGACCACATTATATATTGTTTTCATGCTTGTTTTCATGCTGTCCCAGGCCACTAAAAAGCAAGGTTTCATCCAGACTATTCTACAGGTAATAAAGGGAATATGAAGACTTTTTTTATTAAGTATATTTATTTTGTTTTATAAAAAGTAAAATATAAAACAGAAAAAAAACATATGTCCAGCTCTAACAACAAAGAAAAAAAATCGGTGTATAAAAAAAGAGAAAAAGGTGATCCAAATAAATTTAACATCTAACATACAGCATAGAATCCATCCCAGCTGGATGCTGAAAAAAAAAGAAAAAATAATAAATTATCCTCCCCTTTTACAAAGATATGTTTATATAAAAGAAGAAAGAGCGGTCAACAGGTTAAGCTAAACATTACACTAATCTTCAAATTGTTCTATTAACTATCTGTTATTGTATTTAGTGTGTAGAAAGTCCACAAACGATTTCCAGTCTCTTATAAAGCTGTCTAGTTTATTATCTCTGATCAAAGCAGTTAATTTCGTCATCTCTGCTAATTCAGTTAATTTTAAATCCATTCTTCAGCTGTCCCTTTTTCCTTCCAGTGCTTGGCAAGTACAATCCTTGCAGCTGTCACCATGTGAAGGAATAGCACCCCAAATTGTTTTTCATAATACCTAAAAGACAAGCTTCAGGTTTCATTAATATTTGTATCTTAAATATTTTCTGTATTGTCATTGTTATGCTTGTCCAGTATGTTTTCATGTATTTGCAAGGCCACCGCATACGATAAAATGAACCTGGATTTTGACTACATCTTCAGCACTTATTAGAAGTCCCTTTATATATTTTTGCTAGTCTGTCTGGAGTCAAATACCAACAATACATCATTTTATAAAAAATGTCTTTCAAGCTATAATTTAAGGTAAATTTTAGTCCATACATTCTTTCATTTAAGTAGCGTTATGTTATACCCATTTTTTTGCCCATTTTACCATACAGTCTTCAATGTATTCATCTTCCAGATTCATATTAACTAACATTTGATACACTTTAGCAGTCAAGTGGTCATCTCCTAATATGAAGACTTTAAACAAGAACCTTAATTCAGGAGTGTCCATAGTTCCTGAATCTACTTTGGGTAGCTCCAGAGTTGTTTCTGAAAGATCTAAAGATCAGTGGCATGATTATCTGCCAGTTTGAGCTGAAAATCATACAGATTGGGCTTCAAAGAGTTTTTTTTTAAATCCCTAAATATGATTCAGTGAAAAGCCTGAGAAAACAAAAACAAAAATCCTGCCCTTTGCAGTCCTTACCTTCTTAAAAACTATTACACCTGCACTAAAAGGTTGCTCACCATCTTACACTTTGAATTGCCTGGAAGGATTGAGAAAATGAAAGGTTTGTAATGTTGCTTGAATGATGGTTCTTAGCATGGGAAAAAAAAAACCTTTTATTGATGGTTTTATTTCAGGATACAAGGCTACCATCAGTGCACCTCACATGGTAAGACAGATTTTTATATTAAACAGTATATGAAGACATTCTTGCATTGAAAATATTTACTCAGTAAAGCAGAGAGACCACCAATGTAAGGCTTTATAATTTGCATTGTCAGTTTATTTCCATGCAGCTTACTCTGGCATTGCTATATAATATTTTTTGTAATAGAAGAAAATGGAATTTTATAACTTATAACTACAGAAAGTGCCCAGATGATTTGACCTAAGGCTGTATCCATATACACTGCCACTGAATTACGTATGAGGCCCTTCCTTGTGTCTTATATACATCATTAATCTACATCTTCTGAATAATTTTGTGTTCCATATTGGTACATCTCTCATTGAGGGATGTATATGACACAAATAAGTACAAATGCACGAAACTACGGGTAATCCTCAACTTCTCAGTTGAGCCCAAGATTTATGTTGCTAAGCGAGACATTTATTAAGTGATTTTTGCTCCATTTTATGACCTTCCTTGCCACAGCTGTTAAGTGAATCACTGCAGTTGTTAATTTAGTAACAGGGTTGTTAAGTGAGTCTGGATTCCCCATTGACTTTGCTTGTCAGAAGGTGGCAAAAGGTGATCACATGGCCCTGGGACACTGCAGCTGTCATAAATATGAGTCAGTTGCCAAGCGCCTGGAAGAATCACCAAGAGTTTTGATCATGTGATCATGGGGATGCCTCGATGGCTGTGAGAAAAACAGTCATAAGTCATTTTTTTCAGTGCCCTTCTAACTTTGTATGGTCACTAAATGAACTGTTGTAAGTCAAGGACTACCTGTATATCTGTACTACAGAAATCTGTCTGCCAGGACTAAATAATAAGCCTTACCAGAAGTAATTCAGAATATAGAGGCAAACCAGGGGGAGTTGGCAGTGAAGAAATCCAACTGTTCTCATTTGGAAACCAGGCACCTCTTCCTCAGGAAGAACAAAATCCTCTAACTAAAGAAATAAAAGAATTGAAACAAAGAATAACTGAGCATCTAGAACAGCACAAAAACAACAGAATAAGGCTGCCTGCATTGAAGCTTATTCCAAAGAAACAGCTAGCACAAGCATTAAAAGATGCAAATACTGCAATATCAAATATAAACACCAATTCACTGCAAGAAACAAACCAACTAATGTACAGCACAGCTGCAGTTATAACTGAATACCTGGGATGCAAAATCAACAAAGAAGAAAAACAAACAAACAGTGCACCACAAAAATGGAAGGTTAGACTAGAAAATAAGATCAGCAAGTTAAGATCACATGCAAGCAAGCTAGAACAGATGAAAGAAAAGAAGCTGAAGAACAAGAAGACCAAAGAATACCTAATCAAGAAATACCACTTAGAAACAAGGAAGATCAAGGAAGCACTGGAAATAATAAAGCAACAAATAACAGCTATAGCCAG
>NW_015386608.1:210713-230264 GCF_001527695.2 Protobothrops mucrosquamatus | reverse complement strand
AATACCATCAAACATCCACATCTGCCTATCCCAGGTCCTTGGTAAGGATTCGATAGGTAGACAAAATGCCAAATCCAGTCTGAACATCTGGCTGACTGTGCGATGATCCATAATAATAATAATAATAATAATAATAATAATAATAATAATAATAATAATAATAATAATAATAATAATAATAATAATAATAATAATAATAATAATAATAATAATAATAAAAAAGTTGGAAGGGACCTTGGAGGTCATCTAGTCCAACCCCCTGCTCAGGCAGGAAACCCTATACCATTTAAGACAAATGGCTGTCCAGTCTCTTCTTAAAAACTTCCAGTGTTGGAGCATTCACCGCTTCTGGAGGCAGGTTGTTGGCAGGTTGGAGGCAAGTTGGTGAGAACTAACTTGTTTCCTCTTTTGCTTGAAAAATGGTGCTAGAATCTAGTAAAAAAAGAATTGTTATTTTCACCTTGATGCAGTCGAAATGTTATTGGACTGCAACCTTTTCTTTTCTCAGCCCTGCACGGTTGGTGGTTTGAGGTAAGAGAAATTGTCACTCAACACATCTCACTCAAGACATCAAGTGGGGGAAGACTGAGCTAAAAAACTGTGAAAATAAGTTATGTAGAAAATGTGTAATGTTATGTATAATGGTTGTTTCTACAGCATGCTCACGCCCTTGAGTTACTGAAGGACCAGCTAGTGGAAGGAGCGAAGGCATTAGATGTAGGATCAGGAAGTGGCTATCTCACTGCTTGTTTTGCTAGGATGGTAAGCAAAAAGCATTTTTTGCAAAATAAATCCCTCTTTCTCTTCTTGCTACAGGTGAGAAGGCATACCTATGTGTGTTCTTTATAGTTAGTATTCTGTCAACTTGATGTATCCGGTGAAATTGCTGTCTGGCTATTACAAAACTTAAACTCTGAAAAATTAAATGGAAAACACAAAAGAATCATTTGCATCTCTGTGTGTGTGCACAAAACCCCATACAGAACATTCTTTAATTATTCCACTACTATCAGGCAATATAATTTTTTAGCACTGTAAAGAGATAAACCAAAAGTGAGTTCCACTTACTATGGTGGAATTTTGCTGTGTGGTTAGATTTGTATGAATGACACATTTTTTTCCTCACATTGGAACTGGAAGAAAGAACGAGATGCAATTGTACGATAGTTGCAAATAAATTGCTTGTGAGTATAACTTCCAATTACATAAGTAATGTTAAACAATTCTAAAATTCTATTTAAAATTAATGAATCTTTACTAAATTAAACTCAATGATTTATTTAATGAAGTCTATTTTCTCTATAATAATGAATTTGAAGTGGTAATAGAGTTTGAATTATACTTGACTCCTTTTATAGGTGGGGTCCACAGGCAAGGCAATAGGTATTGAGCACATAGAAGAATTGGTTCATGAATCCCTTGGGAATGTCAGAAAAGATGATCCAAACTTGCTTAGTTCTGGACGAGTGAAACTTTTAGGTAAGTTATCTGTTTTGTAGCTATGGTACCAATTCTGTTTTGATAGGTGCTTGGTATTTTCAACAGTAGAGAAAGCATTCTAGAAAGATATTTCTTAAAATATATTTTTCAAAGCTACAGGGGTGAGTTGTCTCTAAAGCAGGGCTTTTTTTCAGCCGGAACGCGGCGGAACCGCGTTCCGGCACCTTTTTCCGGGCCGGCCGCACCGGAAATAGCCCCTCCCACACCGGAAATAGCCCCTCCCAAATTTTACTTGCATTCCTGTTCTCTAAAGGGGCGGTCCTAGGGTTTGATGAGGGCATGGCCAGGTTTGAGTTCCGCCACCTTTTCTCCGAGAAAAAAAGCCCTGCTCTAAAGAATTATCTCTATATAATAATTCTTTTTATGGTAAATTGGATGATCTGGATGTTTTGATATTCACTGCTTTCCATATGACTTCTTTTTCATTTTACCCAGAAGTTTTTTACTGGATCTTTTTTAAAGCTCCTTCTAATTGGAAAATAAGAGATTAAATTATATCACTGAAATATTGAACGGAATAATACTGAATGGAACTTTTCTCTAGTGATATCCATGGTGTGATGCTTCTACTTCAAAATAGGTCCCTTTCCCCCCCAGGAACTCTTTGTGTTAATGAAGCCTGCCCCTGACGATTAATCAGCTTGCATATATTTTGTTCTTTATCTGTCATTTTGCTCTGTAGGTCTTGTGTTTTTGTATTACACATAAAAGTATCTGTAATTTAAACTAGACACTGTTTTCAATCTCCTGCGGGGTTTCATTGAAAATGGATTGTAAATGAAAAAAATCATTTTCTTCTTCTTATAAAACCTTCACTGCCCACATTCCTTCTCCACAGTTGGGGATGGTAGGAATGGATATCCTGAAGAAGCCCCATATGATGCCATCCATGTTGGAGCAGCTGCACCCACTGTGCCAATGGAGGTAGGATACAGAAGGACCCCTCTCAGCTCCGTTTAATAAACAATAATCTTATCTTCTGTTTTCCAAGGTACAAAGAATGCTGTGGAACTGTGACCCATGCTGGAAAATTAGCCCCAAATATATATATATATCCCTAATTGTGTTAAAAATATGAATCCTGGGTATACACATATTGCCAAAATAACAAAAAATCTGGAGCACCAGGATAAAGTATAAACAAACTGTTTCATATATAAAACTACTTAGCTTTCGTCGGCCAACCTGCCGACATCGTCAGAGTACAAAGCAAAAGATCCGGGAGTTCGCTTATGTAGCCGGCTGCCACTGCGCCCTGCTCCTCGATCGGGTCATTGGGCCGCTCGTTTCCTCTAGTCGTATTGCTCCTAAATGCCCCGCACCAGTCAAAATGCTGTTCTCCCGCTCGCAATTGCTGTTACTCCCCTGGCGTGCATGCAAATGCCCAAGGGCTGGCTCTCCAGTCGCTCTCGCTCATCGCTCCCCTCCCCTCTTGCCACCGGACGGACCTGAGCGTCCTTCTTAAAGTTGTTTATAGGACACGCTTCTGAAGCTGTTCCCCCGCTCGCAATTGCTGTTATTCCCCTGGCGTGCGTACAAACGCCCAGGGGCTGGACCTCCAGTCACCCTCACTCATTGCTCCCCTCCCCTCTCGTTACCGATACAGAGAGAGAGAGAAAGACTATATATATATAGAGAGAGACTATATATATATATAGTCTTTAATTTGCCTTACCATATTTACTGATAATTGTTCTGTATTACCAGTTGCTGAATGAACTGAAACCTGGAGGAAGACTGATTTTGCCAGTAGGGCCAGAAAATGGAAATCAGGTTATGATGCAATTTGACAAAACTATGGATGGCGAGATTGTGGAAAAGCAGCTGATGGGTGTGATATATGTTCCTCTGACAGACAAAGAAAAACAGTGGCCTCGGTAAAATATTAAAACATTTTTTTTCTTTTGTAAAGTTACCCCAGAATATTGAATTGGTGTCCTAATTGGCTTTTGCTAGGCAAAGTAAAGCTACTAATATGAGAGTGGAATCTCTAACAAAACCACTATAGAGACTAGAACTATCTTCCCTTAAGCAGACAAGGAATGACTATCTTAGAAAATAAAATGAAATTTTGGAGTTTGAGCTCATTATAATTTTGCCAAAACCACTGTTCAAAAATGTTACTCCAAATAATGATTTCAGAATCTCTTTGTATCTTTCTGATATGTTACAGTTTTAATTTTCCAACATTTAATGCTGTGAATACATGGAAACTGCAAGTTAAGTTCTATTAAGCTTCATGGAACTTGCTTTCCCAAAAACATGCATGTGACTGGATTGCAGATGTATTTATAAGTGTGAATTTACATATACTTTGGTTTAATATTGATGTTCTAAAGGGTTTTATTATGCATATTGTAACTCCAAAATTTAACAATTATTCCTATACACTTCTTTGAATTAAAATTAACAATGGTAAAATCAGTTTGTAGCCGGAAAACAAAACAAAAGAGTAAGAGTTCCTGCTTTGCCCCTCCTTCCATTCTTCCTTATTTATGCTCTAATCACAATTAATTGTTCAATCTAAAACTGGAAAGCATGATTTAGTATTAATTTACTACTCAGAATCTTCAGTATTCTGATTACTTATATAACTCTAAACAGCCACCTTTGGTAGTATTTTTAGTGACACAACCAAATATTAGCATTGAGTTTTAGGAAGAAAGAATGATTGTGTGATATAATAAAAGTCAATTATTTCTTTTTCTCTAGGGGTGAACTTTAAAAGATTTAAATAGCTTATAAAGGACCTTTTGAAAATCTATGAACTATATTTGGAAAAATTGATATTTGCAGTACAGTATATATGCATGCTGATTTATCCTCTTTGAAAGTAACATTTGACCTGTACTTTTAAGAACTTGGATGGAATTTGGAAACAAAGCAAGGCAAATTGGGTGATTCAGGAATAGCAACACATTTCACAATTATCAATAAATCTTGTGTGTACCAATGTAGAATAAACAATGGAGCCACTTTCTGTGACTTTTATAAATATGATAAGAAATGGTTTATTTGTGATTTAATATTTGGAAAGTATTTTTCATATATCCTGTTAATGCAGAAAACAGTAACCATCTTGCCTGATAATATTGGATCTGGTTTTAGATACAGCAAAACAAGTCCTGACCAAAAGTGAATAACTGTACTTAATGATCTACTTTTCTGTGATCTATACATAATTTTAGCTGAAGTTATACTGAACACCTGAAGGCACTTTGTGCCCCAAAGCAAAAGTATAACTTATAATGATTAAAAGCTCAGTAGACAAATATTTCCTTGAGACTTAAAGATCAATAACTGATGCCTATAACTAAGATATTTTGGGTGAACCAATAAAAACCAAGGGTTGAACTTGATGACCTAAATGGCTCCTTCTATGATTCTGTGTAGATATAAATAAATTCTAGTATTTCTGTATTCCCAATTCTTTGACAAGAAAGAATTAGGTATTCTTTTTACCCATAAACTAGGCTGTTGAAAGGAAAAATGGGAGTAGGAAATGAAGAAGATTTTTGTATAATGTGACTGCAATCTCAGTTATGATATTGACAATAAATTCTGTTCACAATCTGTCCAGATATACCTTAATTCTACATACCTTATATGTATCATGTTATACCCTTTCAGGACAAGCAACAATACTGTGGAAAACAGAAAAGAAGTAAGAAATAATGGAAACAGAAATATTGCTAAATTTGGTTTATATAATACCATCCTCTGTACTCTTCTATATCGTTCTTTTCTTACAAATTATTTTTAATAATAGAAGTTTCTGCCCCCCCTCATTTAACAGCCTTCTGATCTGAAGTCAGAGAAATCCATCTTTACTAATAAAATACAATGTTTTCTTAAAGGCAATAAAAGGCTGACAGGCAGTCCTGGAATCAATCAACATTTAAAAGGCATGGCAGTTTTAACACCTGTGTCCATACTCTTACACCTCTGTCTAGCCAGGAAGATAAAAGACTCTTAGAATTTACATCCCAATCTACCTTCAAAGATAGGACATAACACCTTACAAAAGAGAGAGCAACAACCTGACATATCTTCACAAACATGTTCAAGGAATATTTTACAACCCAAAATATTTCAATTTCAAAGCCCTAGAATGATATAAAAATCCATGTACTCATCAGGTTATTTGGTCAGCCACTCCAGAAACACCAAATAAATGGAGACCTCCTTTCCAATATGCAGCCTGCCTCAGGCTTATTTTCCTCTGCCAGGGTTTCCCACCTCCCTCCCCCCCACCGACTTGGATTGAGACATGAACCAGATTTTTCTTCCAACACTACTATGCCCATACAACACTACACATATTGCCTTTTGTTGTTCACAATTCTTATCTCTCACACTTTGTTTTCCTCTAAACCCAGTCATTCTTTACCTATATTGTTTTCCAACAGAATCCTCATTCATTTTCTGTATAAGGCTAACCACCTCAATAAACTCCTTTTATGTCACTCATTTTTTAATTCAATCCACTTTCATTTATTCATTCTTAACCTGCATCCCTCATTTTACTACATATACTTTCCTATTCAGTTTATTCAATTTGCTGTTACAACATACCCAACTCTTATTTCTATATAACAAAGTGGACAGATATATGCTCCTGTGCACAACTATTTTATTTCAATAAACATTCATTTCTTCAAACAAATCATATTGTTATCATTTTTCACGGGGAAGACTAGAACCTAGATCTCCCTATTCTTAGTCCAGCACCTTAATCAATTATCCCAATACTCAGTGTGTATGCACTTGTGTAAAATTAGCCTTCATCAGAGCACTTCATTCACTACTTTTGTAAATAGTACATAAAGTGATTCCTTATTCATTTCATTGGTTAATTCATTCTCTTTACCACTTACTTCCTTTACATTACAATTTCCAATACAGCAAATCATAAAGCTTTATTATTGTTATAGTCCAACATATAGAGATGAGGTCGTTAGAAGAAACAAAAATATAATCATTGCAAGCTATTAACACTTATGTAAGACCTATATAAAATAAAGTTATTGTATGAGACATACAAGGTTATAAAAGATAAAAAGGAATGGAAATGGTAGAAGTGGAACATCTATGCATCAAGTGAGAGACTATGCACTAATAAAGGAAACTAGATGCACAATGAGTCTAGTCTATATTTCTGAGTCCCATCATCTGACAGGTTTTGAGTGCTGATGCATAAAATGACAGCACTTCGTGTTCATAAGGAAGATGCTGGCCATGTGGGGCCATCTTCCCAGGTCTTGCAAGGTTATATCATTGACCTTTTATTGTCATTTTATCATGTTTGGTGGATGTGTAAAAAAAAAGCTGGAAAAATTTAGCAATACCTACAATGGAGGAATGGTTGAAGATGACAGAACTTTCAGGAAAAGCTAAATTTGTCTGATTAGCAAAAAGACCATGTTTATATTAGTGATTCAAAACCTTATTGGGTTTTTTTGCATAAAAAAGAAAAAATGAACATGTATTATTCTGATAGGGTAGACTATAGTCACAAGGTAACCTTAGAGAGCTTAAAATATAATGCTGAGAAGATGGGAAGCCAGTTTTTATTTTTGGTATCTTTTTTTCTACTTTTCTACCTTCCTCATATTTTTTTCCTTTATGCACGCCTTAGCTTTTAGTCTTTTTTTACTTCTTTTTCTTCTTTAGTATGGTCAATACAAATATTAAAAAGAAGTGGCAGTATATATTCATCCACAGCTGGGCCAATAGATTTTGTTCTCTACCACCGGTTATAGCGCTAGTCAAGTGAGACTATCGCATGACTTTAATAAATTAAAGCTTGTACTATATCGCCAGCTTTAATCGTATCTTTGCCACATATTTCTTGCTAATGCAGTAGTTAAGGGCAGTAAACGTCGGTTTTGGTGCATTTGGGCCACTGTGCTGCAAGTGCGAATAAAGCCCACTTTTAATTCAGATTAACCTATTCAAGTTAGGATGTCTGGAGCCTACTACTAACAGACCGGATAATCTCTTCGATCCAGTCATTGGAAACATGCTCCAAACGTTACTCTGCTCGGTCCTCCCGAGTTCAGCAAAACAAAATGCGCAACCTTCCGTTAATCACTACCGCATTTGTAGCAGACAGCACGTCCGTTCCGTCGCTTGCTTTACACGTCAGAGACATAGAATAACGTGATTGGGTAAAGATCGCGCGGTCGCGCGGGGGCGGAGCTCGACCACGCCACGTGGTTGGCTGTCCGCCTATATTCCTCGGCATGCGACCCGCGCCGTTTTGGAGATCATTGCTCCGTTTATTCTTAGTCCGGCCGAACGCAGAGCGCGCTTCCTTGGGTCTTCCAGCCGACCTTGTGCCCGGCAGAAGCATGGAGGGGAAGCCGATCCCCGAGCCTAAAGAGCGGGAAAGCTCTCCTCCGGTGGCCAAGAAGAGGCGGCTGGCCAGGGGGCAGGGGAAGCGGCCGGGGCCGCTCGAAGAGGGAGAGAAGCGGTACGTGCCGCCGCCAAAGAAGCGGAATACCGGCGTCAGCTTCGGAGAGGCCCATTTCGCCGAAACTAGTTACTACTTCGAAGGTGGGCTTCGCAAGGTGCGCCCGTACTACTTCGACTACAGTACTTACTGCAAGGGGCGCTGGGTGGGAAAGAAGCTTCTGGACGTCTTCCACTCAGAGTTCCGGGGTCGGCCCATCGAGTACTATCTGGCCGCAGCCAAAGCCGGACGTCTGCTGCTCAACGAACACCCCTTGGAAGACCTCAGCGTCGTACTCAAGGTGAGGAGGCCGGGCGTCAGGCGAAACGCCGAAAGCTCCTGCCTTGGACCCATCCCACGCGGCCAGCGTCCGGTGGGAGAATGCGGTCACGCAGCGAGAAAGAGCCAAGTCAGGCAGTGAAGGTATCGGACAAGTCCCGTAGCCAGCCTTCTGGTCTTAGTAGTCTCTCCTTCTTCCCCTCCCCTTTTCAATATGAACATAGCAGATATAGACCTTTTTTTTTTTAACAAGCACCTCCTAACCCAGTGTTTCTCAACCTTGACAATTTTAAGGCATGTGGACTTCAATTCCCAGAATTCCACAGCCAGCATTGCTGGCTGTGGAATTCTGGGAGTTGAAGTCCACATGCCTTAAAATTGTCAAGGTTGAGAAACACTGTCCTAACCTGTAAGTTTTGCACTGACGGATATTTGAATATGTGTGCATATATCATCGAATCAGGTGTGCAAAAATACCCCATCAGTGCTTGGGTTGCGTGGTTTGCACCACGATGAGGCCCCAAACTGTTACAAATGTGTCATGACTCATTCTGGGAGGACAGTTGCCGTTTGTAATGTGACTTCGTTCCATGTGAAAATACAAGGATCTGTGCTTTAGGTTTGGTTTTTGTATCTCAAGAGTAATTACAGTTTCATGGCTGATTTCATACAGAGGATTGTGGTCTACAATTTGATGATAGTTTATGTTTACTAGATTAAATATCAGTGCCACTTAATTGTTACGAGTTCAGTCTTTGAAGGCAGACATACTGGTATTATTTTCAGGTAGTTCCTTTGAAAAATTATATGAAAAGCTATTTATTATTTATTTATTTATTATTTAAATTTATATACCGCCCTATCTCCCTTACGGGACTCAGGGCGGTGAACAGGCAATAATAAAAATCACAATAAATATTAAATAAAAAGCCTGCTCTAAAATACCTCATATAAAAACCCCTACCAAAACACAATCAAAACTACGCCAGGCCGGCCGCATGGAATAGATGGGTTTTCAAGGCTCGGCGGAAGACTATATGACCATACTTTGCATACTAACTGTTTCAAAAAAAATATTTAGCTAAACTAATGTATAATAATTGCTTTGTTTGCAGAATAATGACTTTCTGGAGAATACCATACATCGCCATGAACCTCCAGTTACAGCACAAAAAATTGAGTTTATAGAGGACAACGATGAAGTTGTGGTTGTAGACAAGCCCTCATCTTTACCTGTTCACCCTTGTGGTGGATTTCGGCACAACACTGTCATTTTCATTTTGGGCAAAGAGCATAACTTGAAAGAGCTGCATACTGTTCATCGGCTTGATCGCCTGACATCAGGTGTCCTCATCTTTGCCAAGTCTGCAGAAGTGTCCAAGAGAATTGATGAACAAGTTCGACAACGACAGGTCAAATTGCTTTTGTTAATGATGTCCAGTTCAAATTGCTTTTGTTAATGATGTCTT
Organism: Protobothrops mucrosquamatus; assembly: GCF_001527695.2. Classification (NCBI taxonomy): domain Eukaryota; kingdom Metazoa; phylum Chordata; class Lepidosauria; order Squamata; family Viperidae; genus Protobothrops; species Protobothrops mucrosquamatus. The sequence continues at coordinate 220,562 of NW_015386608.1, read as the reverse complement.
GATATTTATAATATACTTCTCCAACAGCATCTGTATGATATACAGATTTAACCATCTTTAAAGTAAGAGTGCAAGAAGGTTAATCTAAGAGAGATTCAATGCATGCTCAGTGAACTTCATAACCCAAACAAAAATTCTTGTAGGACTTCCAGGACCAGAACTTTAACCTCTATATGAGTTTGGTACATTCCTGACGAGATCCTATTTGGGATAGTGGTTAAGGCATCAGGTCAGAAACTGGAACCATGAGTTCTAGTCCTGCCTTAGATCCAAGCCAAATAGTTGACTTTGGATCAGTCACTCACTCTCAACTCTAGATAGCAGATAATGATAACTCGCTTCTGGAATCTTTCCAAGAAAATTGCAGGGACCAGTTCAGGAAATTGCCACTGAACTAAAGGCACAAAAAATCTGAAAATGTCTAAGAAGCCATCTATCTGATACCATGCATTCTTTGATAGATGAGCTGTAAATTTAACAAGCGATTTAAATATTTCCTTAGCTAGTAAACAAATGAATATCAGTCTGGTTTTTGAGGTGCTTTAAAACCAATTGAAGGTGCTTCAAGCTTGCTTCCTGTCCACCTTAATGTTGATACACTTTTAGCCTCAATACAGAACATGGTTAGTAGATTAACTAGATGTCAAACAATTTCTCCCTTGTAGATTCAGATGGTTCTGATGCTTAACTTTTGGGCTCTAAAGACCAAGCTGTTTCCCTAGACATTTGGGCGGGGAGATTGGACTAGCCCTATTGATAGGATTTTTATGAATGGAAGGTGTCATCCTCAAGCAGTCATTTTTAATTATTGGGTATTAATTTTTATACACCATCCAGGTACACTGTTGTGAGATAGATGGCCATATAATTGCATACCTGCATAAATGATATTGTGAAATACACATTCCTTCTACATTCTAAAATTATTTTTTTCCCCCAATTCTAATAGCTGGAGAAAGAGTATATATGCCGTGTGGTTGGAGAGTTTCCAGAAAATGAAGTGATCTGTGAAGAACCTATCTTGTCTATGTCTTACAAAATGGGTTTGTGTCGAGTGGATCCCAAAGGCAAGCCATGTAAAACTATCTTCCAGCGGCTCAGTTACAATGGCAAGACTAGTGTGGTAAAGTGTTTTCCATATACTGGCCGTACCCATCAGATCCGTGTCCACCTACAATTTTTGGGGTACCCTATTGTCAATGATCCTATCTACAATAATGAAATATGGGGTCCTGAAAAGGGTAAAGGAGGCAGTGTTAATAAAACTGATGATGAATTGTTTCAGTCATTTGCGGAAGAATATGTCTCAAAAGAGAGTCTGGGACTCTTGGACATTGTTGAGGAGGACCTGAAAACAGTTTTAGAAGATAAAAAGCAGGAAACTCCAGAAAATGGAACTAAGCCTCTGCAGGTTACTACCGCAGTTGATCATTTTGACAACATTGCAGAATCAGAAGACAAAGAAAAGATGCTTTCTCTGAATTCTGGCCCTCAAGCAAATGTGCACAAAACTGAAAGTAGAGAAATGGGTTTAACTGAGTTCCACAATGAGGTGGACCCATTATGTGAAGAATGCAAAATGGTAAGGCCTGATCCATCACCCAAAGAGTTAGTGATGTATCTCCATGCTTTACGCTACAAAGGAATGGAATTTGAATATTGTTCCAAAATGCCTGCTTGGGCCCAGGATGATTGGGAAGAGACTTGAATCTTATTTTATAAAGTGAAGAGCGGGTGAGAAACTTTCTGCAAATGGAGTGGAAGAAGAGTCATTATATGTGAAGAAACTGTTGCAAAATTTTCTTTTTATTGCAAGAAAATGAAATAATAATCTGGAGAAGCAATATTTCTTACCAAGTAAGAATATACAAGCAATCCATGAGTTATAACAATATTGGAACCTGCCCATTACAGTACTGTTGGAGTCGGGATAAATGAGCTTTATCCTTGCTCACCCAAGCACATTCGTGAAACGAATGTGCAGGACATTAAGTGTGCATGGGATGCCTCGGGGATGACCCTTGAGGGACTAGTACAGGACCATCCCTGCCTTGGGCCTTCCAAGGCCTCTCCCCACCCCTGAGATAGCCCATGCTCCGCTTCCCACCCTCACAACCAGTTGGGCCTCTATTTTAATACTATACATTTCTGTACTCTCGTCTATTTTATTATGACTGCCACTCAGCTGCTCTGTTCCTTAATAGAGCTGCATAGCGTCTCCAATAAATTAACTTAATAAAAGGGCTCATTAAACAGCTGCAATCATAGTTAATGTGTCTTATGGGGAGCTTGTAGTGCCTATTTCATTGCTTTTAAAAAGCTGTGTAATAATAAAGCTGTTCTAGTTTCCTGGGAGCAATCATTGGTTCTAAAAATCTGATGAAACTGAGCTCTTTCCAATAAATACACACATTAAAAACATCTGTTGCTAATTACTTGTGCAAAGTTGACGTGATTTAAAATATCTGAAGCATGAATTCTGGGAGAGCTGAATTCCAGCCCTGAACAAAATGGAGTAGACAGTTGTAATACCTATGAAACGTTAGGGTTAGAGGAATCGTATTTTCCCAGTGACAAACTATTTCCTTTTGAATGCTTTGTATGTGGGAAATGCCAGCCAGTTAATTACCAATTTTGTTTAATACATTTTGAGTAATGGAATTATTAGAGTATGCCAAATGTTTGAAAAATGCACTTTACACTGCAGGCAAGAAGTGTAACTATGGACCCTCACTTTGATAGGAGAAATACTGTACAATGTGAGATACTTTTCACAAGTGTTCTACTCAGTCTGACCATTCCAACAAAAACAGGAATCCCATGCAGATTTATATTCATATGAGTGGCTGTGATCACTTTCATATATAATGAGATGGCAAAAATGTAGTTAAGGTATGTAACTGATTCAGTTCAGTAAAATTGAAAGCAGGCTGGAAATCTCTGAATGGCTAGAAATAACATTCAGCTCTGGCAAGTATGAAGGTAAGTATAGGGAAAAAGTAGTGTAAACTAAATGTGTATATGCCAGTAATCTCTGATTTTGGCATGAATTTCGCAAGATAGAAAAATTGGGAATACTCAAGTTCAAAAGTAAGTTTCAGGTCAGGCTGTCATTACAAAAGTATGATGTGAGTATTATACATTTGTTCATAGTATCTTACAAAATATAATCACTTGTTCTCAGAAAAATATTAGAAGATTTGAGTATTTTTAAGTATATAATGCAGATTAATAAGTGATGCTAATAGTTCAGGGGTCTCCAACCCCTGGGATACAGCCCACTACTGGGCTATGAGCTGTTCAGAACTGGGCTGCAGAAGCAGTGGGCAAGCGAGTGCACACACACATCACTTGCACGAGCAGCGGATGAGTGCATGCGCTCCATTTGCATAAGTGGCCATCTTCAGGTCTATTCATCTGCAGCAGCATTCAAGGCAACTTCTGACAAGGTTGCTCAGATCTGTTCTGAGTTGGATTCTGACTCTAGATTCTATGGACTTGACTGAGGCATGGTCTGGATGTATTATCTAGGAGGTGTTTGTTTATTCCAAGGCCCTAAACAGAGTCCTTTGAATTGCACTTGTACATTGATTCCATGTCCATCCTGCTCTGTTAGGCCTGCCCGAGAAGTGTCATGGGAATTGGGCTAGGAAGTGGTTAATTTGTTCTTGAATGAAAAAGTGGCCTTGATGATAGATGATATTGGATAATTGTCCAATTCCTAACATCCCTTTTTTGGAGAAAGTGGTTTAGTTGCAATTTCATAGGATTCTGGGGAGAATGGATTACAGTATCTGATCCTTTAAGTAAAGATTTGAGGCTTAGGTGTAGGAGTAAGGTAGCAGTGATTGCATTTCTGTTCATCTCTGAAAGGCTCAGAATGGGAATGGCCACCCCTGAACTCTCAGCAGTTGTGCTGTGTCTTGGTTTCCTTTAGTCAAGCAATGGCATTTGATAAGGATCAGAAAATATGCCTTCTCCAATGGAGCAGTCCACCTTCCCAAAAAAATTGGTCCAGACTATGTTGGCTTTCAAAAGGCAATGAAGATCAGCTGCCCCATGGCATTGGGCCAGGATCCTGAACAATTTTCCCCCACAAAAACAAATTATCTGAAATGGTATAGGGTTTCCTGCCTGAGCAGGGGGTTGGACTAGATGACCTCCCTTCCAACATCATCATCACCATCATCATCATCATCATTATTATTATTATTATTATTATTATTATTATTATTATTATTATTATTATTATTATTATTATTCCAACAGAAACTATATTAGCTAGTTTAAGCTAGTTAAGATGTGAAGCATGTAGAATGAACTGTATTTTAAAACTAAAAATGAACTTTAGATCTACTAGCAAGAGCTCTCTTGAAAGGAATCCAAAACTCGTGAAACACTCATAGCACTGAAATAATTCTAATTAGCAGTGCTTTTTTTGTAAAAAAAACAAAAAAGGTGCCAGAACTCACACACATCATACAACCTGCCTTGCCTACCCTACAAGGTTCCATCCAAAAAAGGTGCCGGAACTCCATTCTGGGCGTTCTATGACAAAAAAAGCCCTGCTAATTAGCTTTATGGAGATGTTGATCCTAAGCTGCAATGTGTTCTGTTTAGAGGTTGATGTTTGTGACTTGACTTTTAGTTTTGTTGTAAATTGCCCAGAATTGTTTTAAATTGGGTGGCTAAATGAATAAATCAATCAACTATATTCTAAAAATATGGAATTTATTTACATGTCTGAAAAGATCAAAAGTTTGATGAAATGTATACACTCTCAACCTTTGAAATGACTCTTTATTGATGTCATGGAAAAATAGAATAATTTAGTCCATATTTTCCTTTAGACTTAGGTGTAGAAGTAGTCGTTATTTGCAGTTGTATTAAAGCAAATAAATGAATAAATAAATTTCTGACTTTCAGTATTCAGCTTTCATCTATATTATTTGCATTGGCGAGGGTTACTTGTAGTATTCATTTTTTTTAAAGTTGTATACTAACAGCAGCAATCAAAAACTGTTAGAAACAAGATCGTTATTCTAAAAAACAAGACGCAGAAAAACAAACACAACGACGAGGATGGGATTCGAACCCACGCGTGCAGAGCACAATGGATTAGCAGTCCATCGCCTTAACCACTCGGCCACCTCGTCGCGGAAGCCTATCCTCTCTCCAACCTTATAAGAAGCGATTCCTACCAATGGCTTTCTCCTATTCAGTTCTACTTACGTACGGGCTCTCGTTTCTAAGCAGCGACAAATCAAAATGTAGGATTTTGTGCTGACATACGACAACCGCTCGGATTCTAAAAAAAATATTTACTCGGATTTTTGCTATTCCTCCTTCTCCTCCCCTCCCCCCCCCGCACATTACTTCGGCGTAGAACACTCGTGGCCACTTGGGGGGGCGGGGGTGGAGCACGATGTTGTACGGCAGGGGTAGTCAACCTTGGCTCTTTTATGACTCGTGGACTTCAACTCCCAGAATTCCTGAGCCAGCTTAGCTGGCTCAGGAATTCTGGGAGTTGAAGTCCACGAGTCATAAAAGAGCCAAGGTTGACTACCCCTGTTGTACGGCAAGAGGAAACCGCCATGACGGAAAGGGAGCCTTCAGGAGCCTCAGAGGCGGAGGCGGCGCATGCGTGAAGCCTGGCGGTTAGTTTGAATCCGACGGCTGTGGCGGCCTCAGTGTTTGCAGCTGCGGCAGCAATGACTGGGAGAGTCGACCGATCCTGACAGCGAAAAAGGGACCTGGGTTTCACCGGAAGCGGGAACGGAGCCAGGGTCTGGTACTTTAGGACAGGCGCGAGTTCATGATTAGGTAAGGCGGGTTTGCGGCTGGCTTCCCCACGGCTCGTCCGAACCGAGCCTTTCCCCGAAACACCGCCCTCCCCCGAAGCCCTTTTCCTCACGGCTAGCTGGGCAAGGCAGCCGGAGACCCGCCGCGAATGACTCCATTTTCTTAGGAACTTCCCAACGGCCTCCCCCCCCCCCATCTTTCCCTCCCTTTTTCTGTCGAAGATTCCTGCTCCTCTTCTGCCCGCGGCCCACCCCGCGGAGGAGCAGTGACTCGTACTATAAGTGGGGAGGGGAGAGGGCTTTATTTCTGCCCGAGCGAGAATCCTCGTCTTCGTCAGGGAGGCTTGACCGTAGGTAGCTTCTGCAGGCTCAGCCTCCGTCCCGACCCTGCGTTTCTTCGGCGCCGGAACTCTTCCCTGCGGGCCCCTCCTTTGCCGGGCAAACCAATGCAGAAATGCCGAAGGGCTAGGGCTGTCTCTTTTCTACTCAGATGTTCCCCTAAGCAGCCCCCGTGGCGAGTCCGGGTCCGAGTAGAACCAGGGGTTCTCAACCTTGGCAACTTTAAGACTTGTGGACTTCAACTCCCAGAATTCCTCAGCCAGCAAAGCTGGCTGAGGAATTCTGGGAGTTGAAGTCCACAAGTCTTAAAGTTGCCAAGGTTGAGAACCCCTGGAGTAGAGGTACTTAGTGGTCCCCTCCTTCTGGGGAAGGCCGGCGCTTTGGGGATGGACGTTCAGTGGCTGGGCCTTCCAGATTCCCTTCTGGGAACAAGGGTCATGCAGCGAGAGTTCATCCCTGGTCTCAGGTTCACACTTGGAAGGTACCCCATTCAAAATACAGGTAGTCCTCGGGTTACAACAGTTTATTTTAATGTAGTAAAATGGACAATAACTAGAACAGTGGTTCTCAACCTTTTTAATGCCGCGACCCCAACCGGTCGTAAGTCGAGGACTAAACCGGTCGTAAATTGAGGACTACCCAACCAGTTGTAAGTCGAGGACTTTCCCTGCCCGGGAGTGCCGCGCATGCGTGGTTCCGCCCCCTGCGCCGGCCGAGGCGTAGCTGGCAAGCGGCAGAGACGGAGCAGGCCAACCACCAGCTGGCCCAGCTCAAGGGAGGTAAGGCACCCGCCGGAAAAGGGGGAAAAAATGGCGGACAGCCTTGCTTGGCGACCCCCGTGAAATGGTCGATCGACCCCAAATGGGGTCCCGACCCACAGGTTGAGAACCACTGAACTAGAATAATGATTTGTCTAGTTTATTTTAATGTAGTAAAATGGACAATAACTAGAATAATGATTTGTCTGCATAATTGCTAGAATAATGATGTAATGCATAATCACTGGGAAAATTCACTGGGAAAGTTCTGTGTCAGTAATATGTGACTAACCAAATGCGCATTGCACATAGATACTTTGTATGTAGCAAAACCAAAGTTACAATGGCATTGGAAAATGTGACCTAGGACCGGTTTTCACAGTTACAACCTTTGCAGCATCCCTATGATCACATGATCAAAATTCAGATGCTTGGCAACAGGTTCATATTTATGACTCTATGTCCCAAGGTCATGTGTTTAGATTTGGTGACCTTCTGACAAGCAAGGTCAATGAGGAAGCCAGATTCACTTAACAACCAGGTTATTAACTTATCGGCTGCAGGGATTCACTTAACAGCTGTGGCAAGAAAGGTCATAGAATGGGGCAAAACTCACTTAACAAATGTTTCACTTAAAAGAAATTTTGGGCTCAATTGTGGTCGTAAGTCGAGGACTACCTGTACTGCATCGATCCATGCTTGAAATGATCACGTGTTCAAGGCAGCAAAGTTTATTAGTTAAAATTCAATTCAAATAATTGTTTCAGTATTTTAAGTTTTCCCTCAGGGTCTTGTTTGCTAGGTCATTGACAACCAACAATATTTTCTCATTTACATTTTATGACATAAGGTGTGTTTATATTGTTTCCACCCTGGAGAGTTCCCAAAGGTAACTTGTGCTTTGACACTGTATTTTGATTGACTAATGTCCCATTGTGTTTTGATTTACTAATATTGCAGATACCAGAGTCTTTCAAAATGGACAGGATATATTCTGAGATGAATGAGGAGAAGTAAGTTGAGCTTACATTGATAGGTTTTTGTTACTTTATGTAGTATACAGCAATACAGTTATTGCTGTTCTTACGTTTTAAATGCTGTTTTTATTTTATCTTTTGAAATAGTAACTATTTTTATTGTATGCATACATTTAATATATACACGTACCCCTATGCATATTGTTGGTAATAAATGGATATTAGCTTTCATGTAGTTTTCTTTTCCATTTTATTTTAGAGACTTTACAGATGGCACCAATAAAAGAAGAATTTCATCAGTAAGTCTAACTTACCAGTAGTTTTCCCTGTAGTAGAAAGTAATAGTTTATTTATAACAAGTGATCTAACAAAAGCGTTTCTTTATAACACGAACAATTTATCAAAAAGATGTTACAACTGATGTTCCTTGGTCTTATGTCTACTGAATTAATAGATACACTACAGTATATTTTTCTATTATGTTAGAAAGTTTTGTCATAAAGACATATTATTTCCTAAGTCTAAGGGTTAAGGCAGCAGGCTAAAAAGCAGGAGACCATGAGCTCAAGTCCCGCCTTAAACATGAAAAACAGGCCTGGTGAAGGAGGAAGGCGTGTTAGATATGTTCACCACCTTGAGTTATTTGTAAAAATAATAAAGGCAGGATATAAACGAACTTACTGAACAACCATGGAAGACTACTTTCATGGGTGGATAAACAAAAAAAACAAAATATTTTCAGCTGAATATAGTTTGCTATTATGATGATTTCTGATCTGAAAAGTCAACTGTAGGATAGCCCTCTCAGTGACTGATTTTTTTTTTTTATCCTGGCATTTTTAATTGATGTATTATGTATCATGGAAGTGGTGTCAACTCTTAGCAACCACACAGATTTTTCTCCAGAATGATGTGCCCTCAAGCTGACTACTGAATTTCTTGCTTTAAATAAAGAGAAAATTTTTCATATCTGTGCAAGGCAAGAAATGTTTTGCAGAATATTCAGTCAGGTTTTTGTAACGTTGCATACCAAAGAGGTTACTTTGTTTTAATTATTTTGCAATTCTAGCTGTGGAAAATAATGCCACAATAGTGTGGATTTCATATTTTATTGCATTTCATAATCTGCTCAATAGAATGTACTATTTGGATATTAGTTGAAATATTTACGTTATTATACGCTTACTAATAAGATGTGAATTAGTATCTTGTTTTTTATGTGTATCTACAAGACAAGACCTTCAGGACATTTCTTAAATAGTTGAGCCATGTTAGAATTCATTTTGAATCTACTCTTTGAAGTTTTCCAAAATGGGTTGCTAGTTGGATTACAATAATTGGACTATTTAAGAAATATCCTGCAGGTGAATGCTTTCAGTCTTGGAAAAAAGAGAGGCCAAATAATAGAGGTAAGCTATAGTTTTATACTATATGTTAAAATCAGTGTACCTATCATTATGAAAACAACTGCTTCCTTCAGAAATTAGCTTTTGGCAATGTGAACATTATTTTCTGATCTCTATCTTCTTTTTAGATTTTAAAAGCTCCCCGAACACCTCTTTGTGAATTAGGTGCAGGAAATGAATTTACTCAGGTAACCACTAGCATTTGTTGATTGGAAGATAGTCTCATAAAAAAAAACCCTCATGTTTTATAGATTATAGGAACTATACAAGAAAATAATATGACATGTTTATGTGGGAAAAATCCAACTGAAGACAGTGAAATATAGTTCCAGGGAAGTTTATTTAGGATGAGGTTGCAATGTTCTGGAGTCTCCTTGTGAAGTGGGGACAAGGGGTACAAGTGGGCCTGTTGATTATATACCTGGCCCCCTGCTATGTATCAACGGCCCTGCCTGAGCTGGCTGATGTAATAGCCGGGGTGGCGGTTGGGACCCCCAGACTTGTAGTCATGGGGGATTTCAATCTGCCATCAGTGGGCGAAGCGTCGGCGGCAGCTCAGGAGTTCTTG